>NC_057800.1:47177099-47251860 GCF_018294505.1 Triticum aestivum
GAGGAAAAACGGATTCATGGCTAAGCCCCCGAGTGGGAGGATTGCTCACCACTCAGTAGGACTTTTTAAACTTAGGAGAGTACTGGACTGCAGCTAAGCCCCCGAGTGGGAGGATTGCTCACCACTCGGTAGGATTTTTTAAACTTAGGCGAGTACTAGACTACAGCTAAGCCCCTGAGTGGGAGGATTGCCCACCACTCGGTAGGATTTTTTAAACTTAGGCGAGTACTGGACTGCAGCTAAGCCCCCGAGTGGGAGGATTGCTCACCACTTGGTAGGATTTTTTAAACTTAGGCGAGTACTGGACTGCAGCTAAGCCCCCGAGTGGGAGGCTTGCTCACCACTCGGTAGGATTTTCTTTCGAACCTAGGCGAAACGGATTCGCGGCTAAGCCCACCCACTGGGGGATTTCAGAGGTAAACAACAACAATCGTGCGAGAAGACTGTAAAGTTGTTGTCTTTGATAAACAAATTACAAAGGTACTCCTTATTCACTTTATTGGAACGAGTACTTAAGTATAAAAGGCATTCCAAGCTCGTGGCTCGTCTTTCTGATGCTCGACACTGTAAAGATGGTATGCTCCATTGTGGAGAACTCTAGTGATGATAAAGGGGCCTTCCCAAGCAGGGGTGAGCTTGTGTGGCTTCTGTTGGTCCACTCGAAGAACCAAGTCTCCCTCTTGAAAGGCTCGACCCCTCACGTTTCTGGCGTGGAATCGACACAAGTCTTGCTGATAAATGGTAGACCGCATCAAGGCCATCTCTTTTTCTCCTC
Organism: Triticum aestivum; assembly: GCF_018294505.1. NCBI lineage: Eukaryota > Viridiplantae > Streptophyta > Magnoliopsida > Poales > Poaceae > Triticum > Triticum aestivum. The sequence continues at coordinate 47,177,875 of NC_057800.1, forward strand.
TAAGAGATCGACTGAATCTTGCTGGGCATGTTCTGCTTCTTCTTCAGAGAAGAGCTTGACTCGGGGTGCGTTGTGGAGCAGGTCACTTGGTAGAATAGCTTCGGCTCCATAGACCAAAAATAAAGGAGTTCGTCCAGTTGACCGATTAGGAGTTGTCCTCAAACCCCAAAGAACTGATGGAAGTTCATCGACCCAAGCGCCTGCTGCGTGTTTGAGATCACGCATCAGTTGGGGTTTCAGTCCTTTGAGAATTAGGCCATTTGCTCTTTCTGCTTGTCCATTCGACTGCGGGTGAGCGACCGAAGCATACTCGACTCGTGTGCCTTGAGAAGCACAAAAAGCTCTAAACTCATCAGAATCGAAGTTCGACCCGTTGTCAGTGATGATGCTGTGTGGAACTCCATATCTGAATGTCAATTCCCTGATAAAACTGACAGCGGTGCTGGCTTCAAGATTCTTGATAGGTTTAGCTTCAATCCATTTGTTAAACTTGTCGACTGCTATGAGCACATGAGTGAAGCCGCTCCTACCTGTTCTCAGTGGTCCAACCATATCTAATCCCCAAACAGCAAAGGGCCAGACAAGGGGAATGGTCTTTAGGGCTGACGCTGGCTTGTGAGACATGTCAGAGTAAAACTGGCAGCCTTCACATCTGTCGACTATATCTTTCGCCATTTCATTTGCTCGTGGCCAATAAAATCCGGCTCGGTATGCTTTAGCCACGATGGCCCGAGAGGACGCATGGTGACCACAGGTCCCCGAGTGGATGTTGTTGAGGATCATTCGACCTTCTTCTGGCATTATGCATTTCTGACTGGCTCCAGTCACGCTTTCCCTGAACAGTTGTCCTCTTATCACAGTAAAGGCTTTGGATCGACGGATGATCTGTCGAGCCTCTTCTTCGTCCTCTGGGAGTTCCTTCCTAAGGATGTACGCAATGTATGGCACTGTCCAGTCGGGAGTAATGACCAGGACCTCCATGATTAGATCGACCACAGCTGGGATCTCGACTTCAGTCGGATCTGTGGCGCTCTTAGGCTGCGGGGGCTCTTCCGTGAAAGGATCTTCCTGAACTGTCGGTGTGTGAATATGTTCCAAAAACACATTGTCGGGAATGACTTCTCTCTTGGAACCTATCTTTGCCAAATCATCGGCTGCTTGATTTTTCAGACGGGGTATGTGATGGAGCTCTAACCCCTCAAACTTCTTTTCCAATTTCCTCACCGCATTGCAGTAACCAGTCATAGCTAGGCTTCTAACGTCCCATTCTTTCATCACTTGATTGACCACCAAATCTGAGTCGCCTAAACCATGAGGCGATGGACACCGAGTGAAATGGCCATACGTAACCCATATAGGAGTGCTTCATATTCTGCTTCGTTATTGGAGGAATCAAAGTGAATCTGGAGGACGTATCTGAGCTTGTCCCCTCGGGGGGATACCAGTACCACCCCAGCACCAGAACCATTCAGCATCTTGGATCCATCAAAGAACATGGTCTAGTGCTCCGAGTGAACTTGAGTCGGCAGTTGTTGTTCGATCCATTCGGCAAGGAAATCTGCCACTGCTTGGGACTTGATAGCTTTCTTTGCCTCAAACTTGATATCTAAAGGAAGGAGTTCAATCGCCCATTTTGCCACTCGACCAGTTGCATCTCTGTTGTGCAGAATCTCCGACAATGGAGCGTCGCTGACGACTGTAACAGACTGATCAGAGAAATAGTGTGCAACCTTCTTCGTGGTCATGTAAATCCCATAAACAAGCTTATGATAGTGTGGATATCTCTACTTTGACGGAGTCAGAACTTCAGAAACATAATAAACCAGGCGCTGGACTTTATAGGCTTTTCCCTCTTCTTCCCGCTCGGCCGTAAGTACTGTACTGACGACTTGTCCAGTGGCTGCTATATAAAGTAGTAAAGGCTCTTTGCTGATTGGGGCAGCAAGCACCGGCTGGGTGGAAAGCAGGGCTTTTAGCTCTGCAAATGCTGCATCAGCTTCAGGAGTCCACTCGAACTTATCTGATTTCTTCATCAGTCGGTAAAGAGGCAGTGCCTTTTCACGGAGGCGAGAAATGAATCGACTTAGGGCGGCCAAACAACCAGTAAGCTTCTGGACATCGTGCACATGCACAGGGCGTTTCATCTGGAGTATGGCACCCACTTTGTCTGGGTTAGCGTCGATCCCTCGTTCGGAAACGAGAAAACCGAGTAATTTTCCGCCTGGAACTCCAAACGTGCACTTTGATGGATTAAGCTTGATATCATACCTTCTGAGGTTGGCAAAGGTTTTAGCAAGGTCAGCCAGTAGGTCGGAACCTTTACGTGACTTCACCACAATGTCATCCATGTATGCTTCCACATTCCGACTGATCTGAGTGAGCAGGCACTTTTGAATCATCCGCATGCATGTGGCTCCAGCGTTCTTCAAACCGAATGGCATAGTGACATAACAGAAGCACCCAAATGGGGTGATGAAAGCTGTTTTTATCTCGTTGGGTCCGTACAGACGGATCTGGTGGTACCCGGAATAGGCGTCCAAAAAGGACAAACGCTCGCACCCCGCAGTCGAGTCGACTATTTGGTCGATGCGAGGGAGAGGAAAGTGATCTTTCGGACAGGCCCGATTGATATGTTTGAAGTCGATGCACATGCGAAGTGAGTCGTCCTTCTTTGGGACCTGAGGGAGTCCTGGATTAGGGGGTGTTCGGGTAGCCGGACTATACCTTCAGCCGGACTCCAGGACTATGAAGATACAAGATTGAAGACTTCGTCCCGTGTCCGGATGGGACTTTCCTTGGCGTGGAAGGCAAGCTTGGCGATGCGGATATTCAAGATCTCCTACCATTGTAACCGACTCTATGTAACCCTAACCCTATCCGGTGTCTATATAAACCGGAGGGTTGTAGTCTGTAGGCAATCAACTCCATAGACAACAATCATACCATAGGCTAGCTTCTAGGGTTTAGCCTCCTTGATCTCGTGGTAGATCTACTCTTGTACTACCCATATCATCAATACTAATCAAGCAGGACGTAGGGTTTTACCTCCATCAAGAGGGCCCGAACCTGGGTAAAACATCGTGTTCCCTGCCTCCTGTTACCATCCGGCCTAGACGCACAGTTCGGGACCCCCTACCCGAGATCCACCGGTTTTGACACCGACATTGGTGCTTTCATTGAGAGTTCCTCTGTGTCGTCGCCTTTAGGTCCGATGGCTCCTTTGATCATCAACAGTGATGCAGTCCAGGGTGAGACTTTTCTCCCCGGACAGATCTTCGTCTTTGGCGGCTTCGCTCTGCGGGCCAATTCGCTTGGCCACCTAGAGCAGATCGAAAGCTACGCCCCTGGCCATCAAGTCAGGTTTGGAAGCTTAAACTACACGGCTGACATCCGCGGAGACTTGATCTTCGACGGGTTCGAGCCACGGCCAAGCGCGCCGCACTGTCTCGAGGGGCATGATCTAGCTCTGCCTCCGGACAGTGTCCTAGAGGCCGCACACGCATCGGTTCCGACCCCTAACTCGGAGCCTATTGCGCCAATCGAGGATGAGTGGTTGGACGTCACCTCGGGGGCTTCAATCTCAAAGGCGATTGAGCCGACCGCTAGCCCTGCACTCTGCATGATCCGTGACTCCGAGGATTCGGACTCCTTTCCGAACTCCGAACCTACTGCGCCGATAGAGGATCAGCGGTTGGACGCTGCCTCAGGGGCTGCGATCTCAGAGGCGATCGAGCTGACCTCCAGCTCCGCACTCCGCGTGGCCCGTGACTCCGAGGAGCCGAATTCCTCTTCGAACTCCGAGCCCCCTGCACCCCTGCCAATCGAATCCGATTGGGCGCCGTTAATGGAGTTCACCGCCCCGGGCATCTTTCAGCATTCGCCTTTTGGCGACATCCTAAATTCCCTTAAGTCTCTCTCTTTATCAGGAGAGCCCTGGCCGAACTACGGTCAGCAAGGCTGGGACACAGACGGTGAGGAAACTCAAAACCCACCCACCACCCACTTTGTAGCCACTGTCGACGATTTAACCGACATACTAGACTTCGGCTCCGAAGACATCGACGGTATGGATGACGATGTAGGAGACGAATAGGAACCAGCACCTGTAGGGCGCTGGAAGGCCACCTCGTCATATGACATATATATGGTGGATACTCCAAAAGATGGAGATGGCGATGGAACAGTGGGGGATGACACCCCCAAGAAACAGCCAAAGCGCCGGCGTCAGCGGCGCCGCTCTAAATCCCGCCAAAGCAAAAACGGTGATTCCGGCACGGGAGATAATACTACCCCGGATAGCACCAAAGAACACCCACCTCAGCAAGATTCGGCACAGGAAGATGGAGAAGCCAGCCCTCATGAGAAAGCGGCAGACCGAGAGGTCGAGGATGATAACTATATGCCTCCCTCCGAAGACGAGGCAAGCCTCGATGACGACGAATTCGTCATACCATCAGACCCCGCCGAACACGAGCATTTTAAACGCAGGCTTTTAGCCACGGCAATCAGCCTCAAGAAAAAGCAGCAACAGCTTAGAGCTGCCCAAGATTTGCTAGCTTACAGATGGACTGAAGTCCTTGCGGCCGAAGAGTATGAACTCGAACGCCCCTCCAAGAGTTACCCAAAGCGCAGGCCGCTACCCAGATCAGAGGAGGAAGCACCTACATCACCAGCGCATGACATGGCAGACCGGCCACCTCGCGGCCGCGACAGAGAGGCCTCTCGGACCTCCACCCAAGCCATGCACCGACGCCGCTCAACTAAGGCACGGGAAAATGCGCCAGACCTGCAAGACGTACTGGAGGATAAGGCAAGACAAACAAGATCGATCTACGGATCGCGCAGGCGCCCTACGGCACGTGACAATGATCTTCACTCCGGATACAACAAATCCGGCCGGGCCGAACACAACAGACATAGCTCTTCCAAGTTGCGTCGTGATATAGCCCAGTACAGAGGCGCCGCACACCCGCTATGCTTCACGAATGAAGTAATGGATCATAAAATCCCAGAGGGTTTCAAACCCGTAAACATCGAATCATACGATGGCACCAACAGATCCGGCGGTATGGATTGAGGATTATCTCCTTCACGTCCACATGGCACGCGGCGATGATCTACACGCCATCAAATACCTCCCGCTCAAACTTAAAGGACCGGCCCGGCATTGGCTTAACAGCTTTCCAGCAGACTCAATTGGTTCTTGGGAGGACCTGGAAGCCGCATTCCTCGACAACTTCTAGGGCACTTACGTGCGACCACCGGATGCCGATGACTTAAGCCACATAATTCAGCAGCTAGAGGAATCGGCCAGACAATTCTGCATACGGTTCCTAACAAAGAAAAACCAGATAGTCGACTGTCCGGACGCAGAGGCCCTAGCAGCCTTCAAACATAACATCCGCGATGAATGGCTTGCCCGGCACCTGGGACAGGAAAAGCCGAAATCTATGGCAGCCCTCACGACACTCATGACCCGCTTTTGCGCGGGAGAAGACAATTGGCTAGCTCGCAGTAACAACTTATCAAAGAACCCTGGTAATTCGGATACCAAGGACAAAAGTGGCAAGACACGTCGGAATAAGCAAAAACGCCGCGTTAGCAGCGACAGCAATGAAGACACGGCAGTCAATGCCGGATTCAAAGGCTATAAATCCGGTCAGCGGAAAAAGTCATTCAAAAAGAATACTCAGGGCCCGTCCAGTTTGGACCGAATACTCGATCGCTTGTGCCAGATACATGGCACCCCCGAAAGGCCAGCCAATCACACTAATAGGGATTGTTGGGTGTTCAAGCAGGCAGGCAAGTTAAGGGCCAAAAACAGAGACAAGGGGCTGCACAGCGACGACGAGGAGGAGCCCAAGCCACCGAACAACAATGGACAGAAGGGCTTTCCCCCACAAGTGCGGACGGTGAACATGATATACGCAACCCACATTCCCAAGCGGGAGCAGAAGCGTGCGCTACGGGACGTACACGCGATGGAGCCAGTCGCCCCAAAGTTCAACCCATGGTCCTCCTGCCCGATCACTTTTGATCGAAGGGACCATCCCACTAGCATCCGTCATGGCGGCTTCGCCGCATTGGTTCTCGACCCAATCATCGACGGATTTCATCTCACAAGAGTCCTCATGGACGGCGGCAGTAGCCTGAACCTGCTTTATCAGGATACAGTGCGGAAAATGGGCATAGATCCCTCACGGATTAAGCCCACAAAAACGACCTTTAAAGGCATTATACCAGGTGTAGAAGCCAACTGTACAGGCTCAGTAACACTTGACGTGGTCTTTGGATCCCCGGACAATTTCCGAAGCGAAGAGTTAATCTTCGATATAGTCCCGTTTCGCAGTGGCTATCACGCCCTGCTCGGACGAACCGCATTTGCAAAGTTCAATGCGGTGCCGCACTACGCATATCTCAAGCTCAAGATGCCAGGCCCTCAAGGAGTAATCACGGTCACCGGAAACACCGAACGTTCCCTCCGTACGGAGGAGCACACGGCGGCTCTTGCAGCGGAAGTACAAAGTAGCCTTCTTAGGCAATTCTCCAGTCCGGCCGTTAAAAAGCCAGGCACTGCCAAGCGCGCCCGGAGTAACCCACAGCAGGACCGCCTGGCACACTTTGAACAAGCGTAGCAATACGGTCCCAACCCCAGCTCTCGCGACATAGCGAAACCAGTACCTCGCGTACATAACTACGCCCTTGAAATACCATGGGCACAGGGGAAGGGGCACAATAACGGCATGCCCAAAATACGGATTAAAACGTACTAGGGGCTGCCAGATTCTTTTTTTAATTTTTTCTTACTTTCAGGACTCCATACTTCGGACGACCTGTTCGGCAATTCGACTGCCGCACAAACGATGCAAGCTCCAGGGAGGCAGACAAGCCATGCCGCATTATGGAACTCCCAGGTGGTCTCTGTTACGAGCGGTATACCTGTTTTAAATACAATTCCGCGGCCTACCCCTGGTCAGGACATACTAAATAGTCCAATATCTTTTGCTTACCGCACTATTTGTATCGTTCGGCTTTGATAAATAGCCTCTCTATAAACAATGCATAGCTCTCTGTCTATTTTTTGCATTATCTTCTTTTCACATATATGTTTATTAAATGACATGATTGCAACCGTACACCATGGTACGGCAAACACGCCAGGGGCTTCAGTACCCCTCATAATGGCGTGAGAAGTCCGTACACTTTCACAAGTGCGGCACCCCGAACTTATAGCACTATATGCATCGGCTCCCAATCATGATTTGGGTCAATAGTTGGGTTTGCCCGGCTCCTATGTTTTGGTGCCTTACGTTCCGCTATATCGGCTAAGGTAGCACTAGGAGAACCACTGCGATTGTGCCCCGGTTTAGCTGGGTTAAGCACCTCAGTGGAGAAAGCTAAAACTGACTGTCATGATGTGGCGAGAGACCGGTCGCTGTTCGAGAGGTTTTTTCGAGTCCCTAAAGGCTTATGCCGCTTCGAGCGAGGAGCTGGATTTGTCCGGCCAAGGCGTGGATAGCGCCCCGAACTCGGTCTTCTGAACTAGGGGCTTCGCCGAAATTTAAAATTATAGAGTTCTATGGCTAAGTGAGAGTGTTCAAGCATTATAGTCCGATTGCCTGGTTCGTTGTGATGAGCGCCTCCCTCGAAGGACCCAACTATGGGAAAAAGAGCGCTCAGGTTTATCCCGAACACCCCAGCACTAGTGGCATGGGGGCAGAAGCCGACGACTGGCCATATCTCAATTTTTGATAAACGGCCGCACAGAAAGTAATATTTTAAATTCAATAAGCATTGCTTAGCGCATATGAACAAGTTTTCAGCGCACAGGATAAACACGAGCGAGTTCATTCAAAAATCACATCCTTGGTACATTCATCCGCCACAAGGCGGGCACCTGCAAGAACATCCTTGTAGTAGTTCTCGGGCTTGCGATGCTCCTTCCCCGGCGGCGGCCCGTCCTTCACAAGCTTCTCGCCGTCTAGCTTACCCTAGTGCACCTTTGCACGGGCAAGGGCCCGACGGGCACCTTCGATGCAGACGGAGCGCTTGATGACCTCGAGCCTCGGACAGGCCTCCACTAGCCACCGCACCAGCCCGAAATAGCTCCCGGGCAGGGCCTCTTCGGGCCACAGCCGAACTATGAAGCCCTTCATAGCCTGTTCGGCCGCCTGGTGGAGCTCGACCAGCTGTTTCAGCTGGTCGCTCAAGGGCACAGGGTGTCCGGCCTCAGAATACTGAGACCAGAACACCTTCTCCGTCGAGCTACCCTCTTCAGCTCGGTAGAATGTGGCGGCGTCAGATACGCTGCGGGGAAGATCTGTGAATGCCCCTGGAGAGCTCCGGATCCGGGTAAGTAATAAGTAGTTCACTTTTATATTTCTGCTTTGCATAAATAATGCCTTACCCGCTGCTATCTTCCTCATCTCCTCCAACTCTTGGAGGGCCTTTTGGCCTTCGGCCTTAGCAGACTTGGCAGCCTTTAGGGCCGTCACGAGCTCGGATGCTTGCGCCTTTGACTCAAGCTCAAAACTCTCATGTTTTTTCATGAGAGCCTGAAGCTCTTGCTGCACCTCGCCGACCTGAGCCCCAGGTCTATCTCGCTCGGTGCGCTCCGCGGCCGTTTTCTCTTCGGCCTCAAACAGCACCTGCTTAAGGGTCGCCATCTCAGTCGTGGCCCCTACAATAAGCAGTACAATCATGTTATTCTTTTTGCAATCAAGTCTTTTTATAGGCACTTTTTCTGTAAGGTATTTCTTACCTTCTTTCTCCTCGAGCCGCCGCTTGGCAAGGTCGAGCTCTTGCTCGGTCCGCTCGAGGTCCTGCTTCAGGACACCCACCTCCGCAGTCAGTGCGGCGGTGGATAGCAGTGAAGCCTGCATACTCATATTGACTTTTTTTAGACTCCTGCGAAATTTAATAGATCCTCTATTCAGCTTTTCTTTCCGAACGCCGAACAGAGCATCAGGGGCTACTGTCTATGCGGTAATATTTTTACATATTTTTACTTACCTCGAAGCCTGTTAGAAGGCTAGCGCAAGCTTCAGTCAGTCCGCTCTTGGCGAACTGAACCTTCTGGATCACCGTACTCATAATAGTACGGTGCCCCTCGTCGATGGAGGCATCGTCAAGCACCTCCAGTAGATTGTCCGGCACCTTCGGTTGGACGGAGGCCGTCGGCTCAGAAGGCTTGCTCCTCTTGGAAGGAGTTCGCCTACCGCGGTCCGGAACTGATTCCGGCGCAGTGTCTGGCACAAAGCCGGACTTGGAGCCCTGGGGAGCCTTATCCCCTTCACTCCTGGAGTCCAGGAGGTCGCCTTGTGGCTCCTCCGGGACCACCTCCTCCCGCCCTGGAGCTTGTCGCGACGCCACTTCGGCGTCTTCTGCAGTGCGGGGGGAGACAACGGGCGGAACTGAGTTCACGTCCGATGAGTCCAGGGAGCCACCCGACGATTCGACGAATTCGGCCCGGGGCGGACTGCATAATTATATTCGACGTTAGGGAAAGCTGTGCAACAAAGGAACATCATGAGTTACTCTGATATCCGAACTTACAATTTCGCCGGACGCTTGGCCCTGTTTGTCCACTCCTCTTCGCCCTCTTCGGCGTCGGGGGCGTAGTCCGGCGGAGGGGTCTTCCTTTTCCTAGACCCCTCGGCCTCCCCCGTTGGGGCGGCCTTCCTCTTCTCTCCTCCCTCCGCTGGGGGGGGGGGAGAGTTTTCTTCTTCCTCCTCCTCGTTTTCACGGGAGGAGGGCGTCTCGGACTCGTCGGATGACGAGTCCGACACCACCACATTGCGGGCACTCTTTTGAGTCCCTGTGGTCTTCTTCTTCTTGGCCTTCTTCTCTGGCACCACATAAGGCGCCGGAGCCAGCAGCTTCACTAGTAGAGCTGGAGCTGGGTCTTCGGGCAGCGGAGCCAGCCAGTTAATCTGTCCGGACATCGCCCGCCAAGCCTGTCAAAGGTAAGGGAGTTTAGATCCCGCATAAAGTCAAACTATGAAAAAAGCTTAACATCCTGTAAAAGGTGTAGATGGCTTACCTCGCTAGCGTGACGCTGCGAGCTATATCCGCGGTCCTCGGAAGCGGATGCAGGAGCCTCGGCGCCCTTGAATAGTATCTTCCAGGCGTCTTCGTACGTCGTGTCGAAGAGCCTGCTGAGGGTTTGATGCTGCGCCGGGTCGAACTCCCACAGATTAAAATCCCGTTGTTGGCACGGGAGGATCCGGCGGACGAGCATAACCTGGATTACATTAACAAGCCGGATTGGCTTGTTCACCAGGGACTGGATGCATGTTTGCAATCCGGTCACCTCTTTTTCGTCACCCCATGACAGGCCTGTCTCTTTCCAGGACACAAGCCGCGTGGGGGGTCCGGATCGGAACTCGAGGGCTGCGGTCCATTTCGGATCGCGCGGCTCGGTGATGTAAAACCACCCGGTTGCCATCCCTTTAGGGTCTCCACAAAAGAGCCCTCGAACCATAGGACGTTGGCCATCTTGCCCACCATGGCGCCTCCGCACTCCGCCTGGCTTGCCGCGCACCCACCTTGGGCTTGACGTTGAAGGTCTTGAGCCAGAGGCCGAAATGAGGGCGGACGCGGAGAAAAGCCTCGCACACGACGATAAACGCCGAGATGTTGAGGATGAAGTTTGGGGCTAGATCGTGGAAATCCAGGCCGTAGTAGAAGCTGCCCCTTTTCGAGAAGCCGGTGCGCGATGTCCTTGGACAGGTATCCGGCCTTCTTTAGCTTCTTGACTTGGCCCTCCGTGGTGGAGGAGACCATCCACTTGCCTCCCGCTCCGAACATTGCTGGAGAAGGTTGAGGTGGGAAGTGCGGGCTTGGGCGCTGGAGCTCGGGTGCGCAGGAGATGGATAGGCAAAGGAGGAAGAAGGCGTAGGTAAAAAGGTGGATCCTTATCCCCTTATATGGGCGGATGCGGTTGTGCGTCCCCACCTGCCTAGTAAAAACTCGCTTGCCTCCCAAGCGCCGTGATAAGTGGCACGGTTGGGTTACCCACGTCCGTATTGATGAGAATCCCGTAAAAGGGGGGTACACGATCTCTGCTTTGACAAGACGTGCCAAGGAAACCGCCTCGCAAAACACGCTGAGGTGGAAAAGTGAAAACGATTCGAGTAAAGGACTTGGCCGTAGTGTGATGACGCACTGCGGAATACGTCAGCAGATTTGATTTGTGTTAATATTATTCTCTCTATGGCAACATGTGGAAGCTTATTTTGCAGAGCCGGACACTACTCTTGGTGTTTACAATCTTCTATGAAGGACTTGGAGGAGGAACCCGCCTTGCAATGCCGAAGACAACTTGCGCGCCGGACTCGTCGTCATTGAAGCCTGGTTCAGGGGCTACTGAGGGAGTCCTGGATTAGGGGGTGTTCGGGTAGCCGGACTATACCTTCAGCCGGACTCCAGGACTATGAATGTACAAGATTGAAGACTTCGTCCCGTGTCCGGATGGGACTTTCCTTGGCGTGGAAGGCAAGCTTGGCGATGCGGATATTCAAGATCTCCTACCATTGTAACTGACTCTATGTAACCCTAACCTATCCGGTGTCTATATAAACCGGAGGGTTGTAGTCCGTAGGCAATCAACTCCATAGACAACAATCATACCATAGGCTAGCTTCTAGGGTTTAGCCTCCTTGATCTCATGGTAGATCTACTCTTGTACTACCCATATCATCAATATTAATCAAGCAGGACATAGGGTTTTACCTCCATCAAGAGGGCCCGAACCTGGGTAAAACATCGTGTTCCCTACCTCCTGTTACCATCCGGCCTAGACGCACAGTTCGGGACCCCCTACCCGAGATCCGCCGGTTTTGACACCGACAGGACCATGACAACATTAGCTAACCACTCGGAGTGGTAAATCTCACGGATAAACTCAGCTGCCAAAAGCCGAGCCACCTCTTCACCGATTGCCTTCCTCTTCTGTACGGCGGACCATCGAAGATGTTCTTTGACTGGTTTCACTTTTGGGTCGACTCACAAACGATGCTCAGCCAGTCCCTGTGAACACCTGGCATGTCCGAAGGTTTCCATGCAAAGATGTCCCAGTTCTCACGGAGGAACTGGATGAGCGCTTCTTCCTATTTGGAGTCGAGTGTTGTTGAAATGTGAGTCGGAGCAGCATTGGGATCCATCGGGTGAATGTGAATCGACTTTGTTTTGCCAGACGACTGGAATGCTGAATCTGTGGCAGGCTTCTTGGCTCGCAACAAATCACTCGGATCTGCATTTTTTTGATACTCCTGCAATTCTACTGCGGCCATCTGTGCATCGGCAATCTTTGAGCCCTTCTGGAAGCACTCTTCCGCCTTCTTCCGACTACCAGTGATAGTGATCACCCCTTTGGGACCATGCATCTTCAATTTGAGGTACACGTAACATGGTCGAGCCATAAAATGTGCATAAGCTGGCCTGCCCAGAATAGCATGATAGGCACTCTGGAAATCCACAACTTCAAATGTCAACTTTTCTTTGCGGTAATTCTTGGAATCACCGAAAACCATGTCGAGAGCAATCTGGCCGAGTGATGCAGCCTTCTTGCCGGGAATGACCCCATGGAAACTCATATTGCTTTCACTGAGTCTGGACATCGGAATGCCATTCCTTTCAACGTTTCTGCATACAGTATATTCAGGCCATTGCCACCATCCATCAGAACCTTAGTCAGTCGGGTGCCTTTGACTACTGGGTCGACCACCAACGCTTGCCTCCCAGGGGTGGCTATGTGCGCTGGGTGATCGGACTGGTCGAATGTAATGGCAGACTGGGACCACTTCAAATAACTGGGTGTCACCAGAGCGACCATGTTCACTTCTCTGTTGATGACTTTCAATCGAATTTTACTCTCAACGTCAACGAAAATCATCAGAGTGGAATTCACGTGTGGATAACCATCATCATCCTCCTCCTTGTCCTCAACCTTGTCTGCTTCTTTCTCCTTTTCCTTGGGTTGTTTCTCTCGGAATTGCTGGATTAGGAGTCGACACTGTCGAGTGGTATGCTTCGGGTAAATGAAATTACCCTCTTCATCTTTTTTGGTGTGAAATGTGGCATGGTAAATACAGCACATCATTTCCATCTTGATCTTTTACTTTCTTGGGGTTCCACGGCCCTTTGGGCTTCCCCTTGAACTTTCCTTGAGTCATGGCTAAGGCTTCACCAGGAGCGGCTGGCTCGGCTTTGTGCTTCTGCTTCTGACTGGAGTTTCCTCCTCCGGTTTCATGGGCGACTGTTTTGTGCTTGCTGTCGTGGTTCTAAGCCTGACAGTAGAGTGGGGGGGTAGGTATGGAGAGGCAAGGTCCTAGCTATGGAGAGGTTGTAAACACAAGAGATGTACGAGTTCAGGCCCTTCTCGGAGGAAGTAAAAGCCCTACGTCTCGGAGCCCGGAGGCGGTCGAGTGGATTATATGTATATGAGTTACAGGGTGCCGAACCCCTCTGCCTGTGGAGGGGGGTGGCTTATATAGAGTGCGCCAAGACCCCAGCCAGCCCACGTAGGAGAGGGTTTAAGGTGAGTTAAGTCCGGGGCGTTACTGGTAACGCCCCACATAAAGTGTCTTTACTATCATAAAGTCTACTTAATTACAGGCCGTTGCAGCGCAGAGTGCCTCTTGACCTTCTGGTGGTCGAGTGAGTCTTCGCGGTCGAGTCCTTCAAGGCAGTCGAGTGTGTCTCTCGTTGGTCGACTGGAAGGTGACCTCTTCTAAGGGTGTCCTTGGGCAGGGTACTTAGATCAGGTCTGTGGCCCTACCCTAGGTACATGACCCCATCATTAGCCCCGAATGGATTGAGGCTTCGAGTGAGGAAGGAGTTGATGTTGTTTCCGATTAACTTTTGCACACTGGTCGTGCGTTGTTCTGGACCAAAGAATCTCTTCGTTGGTAGTGAGCAACTTGTCTTCAGTCGACTCGATCCATTCTCTTCTTTCGTCGTGTGATCTTTCGGGCTTCGACGATTTCCGAGCGACGGATCGCAGGAAATCCCGCGTCTGACAGACCGATCTGCCGTTCGCGGATTCTGCGGGATGCGAAATTTTGGGGAAGCGCGCGAAGCGGAGCAGGACCGCGGCGTTCGGATGGGACGGGACATAGACGCCTCGATCCCCGTGCCGCTTTCTTCGCCACGTATCCCGCCTGCATAACTGTTTCTGGATATGATTAGATCGACCGGGCCCACCTGTCATCCACTCGGAAGGGACCTTATAAATACGCCCGGCGAGGGTTTTTTGTACAGTGCCTCAGCATTCTCTTTCTCTGCTCCCTTCGTCTCCGTCCAGCGCGCTCGCTCTCGCCTCCGCACAACTTCTCCTCGCGCGTCTCACCGGCAACCATGGCCAAGGAGAAGACGGCGGCGCTGGAATGCGCGAAGAAGGCGTCGGCGACAGAGAAGGCGAAGGGGAGATCCACCAGCCGCGGCGGGTCTTCGTCTAGATCCCGCCTGCCGAAGGGCTGGGTCCAAGGAGATTGGATCCAGTCGACCATCACGGAGAAAGATCTCCTCGACATGGCCAACGAGGGCCTGATCCCTCATGGAGCTGCGAGGCTTCCGGGGAAGGAGTGGCAGCCCCAGCCAGAAGAGGGTGAGTGCGTGCTCCTGGCTACCCATGTCGACCATGGATTTTCTTTGCCGCCGAGTATTTTCTTTCGTGGTTTCTTGAACTTCTTTGGAGCGCAACTCCATCACTTTACCCTAAATTCTATCGCCTATCTTGCCGCGTTCGTGTCCATGTGTGAGGGTTTTCTGGGCTGTCGACCGCACTGGGGCTTGTTCAAGCATATATTCACGTGTCGCTCTCAGACCGTGAAGAAAGCGAGCCCAGGCGACGAAAGGACCCGAGTTGTCCAAATGTGTGGGGGGCCTGGGGATCCAGGTGAGGAATAAGAGCACCTTCCCAGCCATGACTTTTCCCGAGTCAGTCAAAGGCTGGCAGTCGACCTGGTTCTACTGCCAGGATCAGTCGACGCCGGGGCAGTCGAGTGGACTCCCTCAGTTTACCATGGACCGAGTGAACAAGCCCTCCTCTCTGAAGTTGATTCCGGAGGAGAAAGCTGACGTGAAGATGTTGATGGAGCGCGTAGTACAGTTGGTTCGGGAGGGAGTGACGGGCATGGATCTCCTGGAGGTTTTCCTTAGGCGTCGTATCCATCTCCTTCAGTTCCGGAGCCACTGCATGTGGTTGTACTGTGGGACTGAGGACGAGACTCGGGTCCATCCAGAAGCAGTCGACGATGCCACTCTGGAAAGGTGGATGGCTGCCGTTACCGGAAACAAGGATAACCCACGCGGAGCCAGAAGGATTCCTCCACTCGACCACACAGTGATCCAAACAAGGTATGCCTGCTCTGCTCTCCACTGTTTTCTTGTCATATTCATTTCTGTTTATTCTGCCAATCGGTCGATTGATCTTTGTCTTGATGTCTATCAGGCCCTCACCGAGCTGTACTCGATGCCCAATGGAGCACAGGCTCCGACTGAGGAGGGTGAGGCGAGTGGGGGCGAGAGCCAGGAGGAGGAGTGGGACTCGGACGTTGCTGAGGATGATGACGACGATGACGACGATGACGGTGATGAAGATGATGCTGAAGACGAGGAAGAAGAGGAGAAGGAGGTCGTACCACCGTGCTCGGAAAGGCGGTCGAAGCTTGTCCACGACCCTGCGACTGAACGTGGCAAGGGGGTTGCGATCGTTGCTCAGTCGACCAAGCGCCCTCGGACCACCTCTCCGGCGCCGACTGAAAAGGCATCGAAGCAGCCCAGGGCGGCTTCGTCAAAGCCGACCAAGCTCCTGCCGAAGATGAAGGTGTCCATCCCCACCATATCAGGGTAATCATGCTGCTTAAGACTTCCTATTTTGTGTGAACTTTGTCTCTGGTTGGCGCTGGAGTTAGTCGACTGATTCTTTGGAGTTGCAGTGCTGCTACTTCTGAGACCTTAGCCCGGGCTGATGACCATGAGATGGAGGACGCAGCAACCTCAAAACCAGGTACTATACTCTTAACGCCGTTTTTAGTCGACTGACTCATGATCTCTAATCCTGATTCTTTTCTGAAGCTCCACCGAATGTTGTTATCACTCTCCCTGATGATGAAGATGAGGAACCGCTGAAGCACAGAAGGAGTAGGAAAGCGTCTGCCAGCAGGGTGCCCCAGGATGTGACGGTGCCTGAGACTCTGGTTGCGGAGGAGGAGAACACCACTCGACACACTGTGTCCTTCGCAGATCCACTGACGAGTGCTCAGCAGCCCTCCCTCTTCACGATGCACCATGTCCCAGAGGACCAAGCTGGCGCCGCGAAGGAGGCGATACACCAGGCAGGGATCATGATGGAGCAGTTAAGGACCATCCGGGATGCGAGCCAGGCAGCTTACGATGCTAGTTCCGCCCTTCAAAGCAATGTTCAGGTCAGTCGACCACCGCCTGTTCTGTTAAGATATGCTATCAAAACTTTTCTTTCTAGAATTTATAGTAGTCACCCAGTGGGTGTGTCGACTTAGACCCCGTGTTAGCGGGGGTACGCTGAGTGCACCCGCTGGGTGTAGTCCCCAAGGCTAAGGTCGACTGCTGGCAGTCGGCCTTAGGCTTTATAATTTCAGTCTTTGCGTCATTCGACTATGTCGACTGGATTTCGCAAACTGGTCGACTGGTCGACTCTGTCTTCAATAGGATTAGTGGGGGCACGCTGAGTGCACCCACTGGGTGTAGTCTCCAAGGCTAAGGTCGACTGCTGGCAGTCGGCTTTAGGTTTTATAATTTCAGTCTTTGCGTCATTCGACTATGTCGAATGGATTTCGCAAACCGGTGGGGGCACGCTGAGTGCACCCACTGGGTGTAGTCCCCGAGACTGTGGTCGACTGCTTGCAGTCGATTACAGTCTTAAAGATACATCTCTCTTTTTTTTTTTGAGGTCGACTGGTCGACTCTATCTTCGATAGGATTAGTGGGGGCACGCTGAGTGCACCCACTGGGTGTAGTCCCCGAGACTACGGTCGAATGCTTGTATTCGGCTGTAGTCTTAGAAACGTGTGATTTTTCCTTTTTCACTCGGAAGTGAATTATATTTGACATTTAGTCGATTGGTTCTTCGCAGAACTCCTGTGATCTTGTGGCTCGCTACTCTGAGCTGGAAAACAAGCACGTTCAGCTCGAGCTGAATTTGAAGCTGGTTCAGGAGAAACTGACGAAGGCAAAGGAGGAGACCGAAGGTATGTTTGGTGAGACCTTGACGACTGATTTTCCCCTTCGTTTGTTTCAAAATCTGATCTTGCTGTAACTTGCAGGTAAGGTAAGGGAGGCCCAACAGAAAAAAGACCTTGAACTAGCTGAGAAGATCAAGCTCGCTGACGAGAAGCTAGCTTCAGTCACCAAGCTTGAACAAGACAATACCAATCTGAAAGCTGCTCTTGGGATTGCCAACAAGGAAGTCAGTCGACTGAAAACTGATAAAACTGCCCTGACCGACCAAGTCAGTAAGTTGACTGGGAAGAAAAATGATCTGGAGGCCTTCCTGAGTGGTCTTGCCAAGAAGCTGTTTCTTATGCTTGAAGGTAAACCTCTATGCTCGGCAATCATTTCCAATCGTGATTTTTTCATTCGACCATCGCCTTGACTCGGTGATCGTCCTTGCAGAATTTTGTCAAAACTTTGAAGAAGAAACTAGCCGGCTGGAACCAAACCTCGACCCCGTCAATTCCCCGGTGAACGACGAAGTTGCCATGAATGTTTTCCGACTGGAGTCCCGTGTTGCAGCTGCCGTGGACTATCTTGCAAGGCTGAAGGTCGCCACATCTCGCATCGACTCGACGCTCTGGCCCGGGGAGACACTTCAAAATGACCTTGAGTCGCTGATGGCTCGCTTGAACACGATCCCTGGTCGAGTGCAGGAGTGGAAGAAGTCCTCGGCTCGGTGCGGTGCAGATGTTGCTCTGTGTCTGGCCCGAGTCCACTGCAAAGATGCGCGAGAAGAGAAGCTGGCGGCCCTCCGGGTGGCCAACACCAAGAAACACGACTTCAGGTCCTTTATGGAAACTTTCCTTGCGGCTGCCACTCGGATCGCAGATGGAATTGATCTTGATGAGTTCGTTGCACCTTCCAGCCCTCCACAGGAGGGGTAAAAAACTTCTTCTAAGCTCGACGCTTTAAATTTGCCTCGGTATGCCGAGTGGAGTTGTAACCGATAAACCCTAACGGGCTTAGCACCCGAGCACTTTCGGTTCCTTTAGATATCGATCCGAACTTGAATTTGTCGTTTGAATATGATTGCTTTTGGCTCGAAATGTCTTTTGCAGGTTCAAAGCAGGGCGCTTACTACAATCGACTTATTCCTTAGTCCACTTAGGTGAGCGCTGGGCTGCAGCTAAGCCCCCGAGTAGAAGTCTGGCTTACCACTCGGCAGGATTTTTATAACTTAGGCGAGTACTTGGACTGCAGCTAAGCCTCCGAGTGGAAGTCTGGCTTACCACTCGGTAGGATTTTTATAACTTAGGCGAGTACTTGGACTGCAGCTAAGCCTCCGAGTGGAAGTCTGGCTTACCACTCGGCATGATTTTTATAACTTAGGCGAGTACTTGGACTGCAGCTAAGCCCCCGAGTGAGAGGTTTGCTCTTCACTCGGTAGGATTTTTGATTACTTAGGCGAGCACTGGGCTGCAGCTAAGCCCCCGAGTGGAAGTCTGGCTTACCACTCGGCAGGATTTTTATAACTTAGGCGAGTACTTGGACTGCAGCTAAGCCTCCGAGTGAGAGGTTTGCTCTTCACTCGGTAGGATTTTTGATTACTTAGGCGAGTACTTGGACTGCAGCTAAGCCCCCGAGTGAGAGGTTTGCTCTTCACTCGGTAGGATTTTATAACTTAGGCGAGTACTTGGACTGCAGCTAAGCCCTCCGAGTGAGAGGTTTGCTCTTCACTCGGTAGGATTTTGATTACTTAGGCGAGTACTTGGACTGCAGCTAAGCCCCGAGTGAGAGGTTTGCTCTTCACTCGGTAGGATTTTTATAACTTAGGCGAGTACTTGGACTGCAGCTAAGCCTCCGAGTGAGAGGTTTGCTCTTCACTCGGTAGGATTTTTGATTACTTAGGCGAGTACTTGGACTGCAGCTAAGCCCCCGAATGAGAGGTTTGCTCTTCACTCGGTAGGATTTTTATAACTTAGGCGAGTACTTGGACTGCAGCTAAGCCTCCGAGTGGAAGTCTGGCTTACCATTCGGCAGGATTTTTATAACTTAGGCGAAACGGATTCGCAGCTAAGCCTCCGAGTGGGAGGTTTGCTCTTCACTCGGTAGGATTTTTGATTACTTAGGCGAGTACTTGGACTGCAGCTAAGCCCCCGAGTGAGAGGTTTGCTCTTCACTCGGTAGGATTTTTATAACTTAGGCGCAACGGATTCGCAGCTAAGCCTCCGAGCGGGAGTCTGGCTCACCACTCGGTAGGATTTTTTACAAACTTAGGCGGAACGGATTCGCGGCTAAGTCACCCACTGAGGGGAAATTTTATTAGACAAAATGAAAAGTGACAAAAATTATGGAGGAACTATGACACTATTATTTTGAGGTCCATGAACTACAGAAGTACTTTATTGCAACTCATCCGAGTGATAAAACTTAAGTGTAAAATGGGCGGAGTAGTTCCGCGTTCCAAGCTCGGGGACTCGTCGATATTATGCTCGACGTTGTAAAGACGGTACGCCCCGTTGTGGAGAACCTTGGTGACGATGAAGGGACCTTCCCAAGAAGGAGCAAGCTTGTGTGGTTTGTGCTGATCCACTCGGAGAACCAAATCTCCTTCCTGGAAGGCTCGACCTCTCACATTTCTGGCGTGGAAACGACGCAAATCTTGTTGGTAGATGGTCGACCGGATCAGAGCCATCTCCCTTTCTTCCTCTAAAAGGTCGACTGCGTCCTGCCGCGCTTGTTCAGCTTCTGCTTCGTTGTAGATTTCAACTCGAGGAGCATTGTGGAGAAGATCACTCGGCAAGACTGCTTCAGCTCCGTAGACCAAGAAGAATGGAGTTCTTCCGGTCGACCGATTAGGTGTGGTCCGCAGTCCCCAAAGCACTGAGGGAAGTTCGTCGACCCAAGCTCCAGCTGCATGCTTGAGATCACGCATCAGTCGGGGTTTCAATCCCTTGAGAATCAGGCCATTGGCTCGCTCTGCTTGTCCATTCGACTGCGGATGGGCGACTGAAGCGTAGTCGACCCGTGTGCCTTGAGAGTTACAGAAATCTCTGAATTCCTCCGAGTCAAAGTTCGACCCATTATCCGTAATGATGCTGTGCGGGACTCCATATCTGAATATTAGTTCCCTGATGAAGCTAACAGCAGTACCGGCGTCAAGGTTCTTGATTGGTTTAGCCTCAATCCACTTGGTGAACTTGTCGACTGCCACCAGTACATGCGTGAAGCCACTTCGCCCTGTTCTCAAAGGACCGACCATGTCCAACCCCCATACTGCGAAAGGCCAGACGAGTGGAATGGTCTTCAGGGCTGATGCAGGCTTGTGCGACATATTCGAGTAAAACTGACATCCCTCGCACTTATCCACTATCTCCTTTGCCATCTCATTCGCCTTTGGCCAGTAAAATCCGGCTCGGTATGCTTTGGCCACGATGGTCCGAGAGGACGCGTGATGACCACAGGTCCCCGAGTGAATATCATTAAGGATGATTCGACCTTCTTCCGGCGTTATGCACTTCTGACCGACTCCAGTCGCGCTTTCTCTGTATAACTGTCCTTTGATTACGGTAAAGGCCTTAGATCGGCGGACGATCTGTCGAGCCTCTTCCTCATCCTCCGGGAGCTCTTTTCTCAGGATATACGCGATATATGGAACCGTCCAATCGGGAATGACCACCAAGATCTCCATGACCAAGTCGACCACTGCTGGGACTTCAACCTCAGTCGGATCTGTGGCACTCTTGGGCTGTGGAGCTTCTTCGGTGAAAGGATCTTCTTTGACTGACGGAGTGTGTACATGCTCCAAGAACACACCACTCGGAATGGCTTCTCTCTTGGAACCTATCTTTGCTAGATCATCAGCTGCTTGATTTTTCAGTCGGGGTATATGATGGAGCTCCAACCCCTCGAACTTCTTTTCCAGCTTCCTCACTGCACTGCAGTATCCAGTCATGGCTGGGCTTCTCACGTCCCACTCCTTCATCACTTGATTGACCACTAAATCCGAGTCGCCATAGACCATCAGGCGACGGACGCCGAGTGAAATGGCCATGCGCAACCCATATAAGAGGGCCTCATATTCTGCCTCATTGTTGGAGGAATCAAAGTGAATCTGGAGCACATATCTGAGCTTATCTCCTCTGGGGGAAACCAGGACAACCCCAGCACCGGAACCATTCAACATCTTAGAGCCATCAAAGAACATGGTCCAATGCTCCGAGTGAACTTCAGTCGGCTGCTGCTGTTCAATCCACTCGGCGAGGAAATCTGCTATTGCCTGGGACTTAATGGCTTTCTTTGCCTCAAACTTGATATCAAGGGGAAGAAGTTCAATCGCCCATTTGGCCACTCGACCAGTTGCATCTCTGTTGTGCAAAATCTCTGATAGTGGAGCGTCGCTGACGACTGTGATGGAATGATCAGAGAAATAATGAGCAACCTTCTTTGTGGTCATGTATATTCCATACACAAGCTTCTGATAATGAGGATATCTCTGCTTGGATGGAGTCAAGACTTCAGACAAATAATACACTGGGCGCTGAACTTTGAGAGCTTTTCCTTCTTCTTCCCGCTCGACCGTTAGCACAGTACTGACGACTTGTCCTGTGGCTGCGATATAGAGCAACAGAGGCTCTTTGCTGATTGGAGCAGCAAGCACCGGCTGGGTGGAGAGCAGAGCTTTTAGCTCGGCAAACGCTGCATCAGCTTCTGGAGTCCACTCGAACTTGTCTGCCTTCTTCATCAGTCGGTAAAGAGGCAATGCCTTTTCACCGAGTCGTGAGATGAATCGACTTAATGCGGCCAAGCATCCAGTAAGCTTCTGGACATCGTGCACTCGCACAGGGCGTTTCATTCGGAGAATAGTGCCGATCTTCTCTGGATTAGCGTCGATTCCTCGTTCGGAAACGAGAAAACCGAGTAACTTGCCACCAGGAACTCCAAATGTGCACTTTGATGGATTGAGCTTGATATCATACCTTCTGAGGTTGGCAAATGTTTCGGCGAGATCAGCGAGCAGGTCGGAACCTTTTCGTGACTTGACAACGATATCATCCATATACGCTTCCACATTCCGACTGATTTGAGTGAGTAGACACTTCTGAATCATTCGCATAAATGTGGCTCCGGCATTCTTGAGGCCGAATGGCATGGTGATATAGCAGAAGCACCCGAATGGAGTGATGAAAGCTGTTTTTACCTCGTCGGGTCCGTACAGACGGATCTGGTGGTACCCGGAGTAGGCGTCTAGAAAAGACAGTCTCTCGCATCCCGCGGTCGAGTCAACAATTTGATCTATGCGAGGGAGAGGAAAATGATCTTTCGGGCAGGCCCGGTTGATGTGCTTGAAATCAATGCACATTCGGAGTGATTTGTCTTTCTTAGGGACCATGACGACATTAGCGAGCCACTCGGAGTGGTATATCTCTCGGATAAATCCTGCCGCCAACAGTCGAGCCACTTCCTCACCAATGGCTTTTCTCTTCTGGACGGCGGACCGCCGAAGATGCTCTTTAACTGGTTTTGCAGATGAGTCGACTCTTAGGCGATGCTCAGCCAGTCCCCTGGGAACACCTGGCATGTCAGCGGGCTTCCATGCAAAAATGTCCCAGTTCTCACGGAGGAACTGGATGAGCGCTTCTTCCTATTTTGGGTCGAGTGTTGTGGAGATGCGGGTCGGAGCTGCATCGGGGTCGGTTGGGTGAATGTGAACAGGCTTCGTCTCACCGGACGACTGAAATGCAGACTCTGTGGCGGGTTTCTTGGATCGCAGCAAGTCACTCGGATCTGCGTTTTGCTTGTATTCTTCGAACTCGACCGCTGTCACCTGGGAATCAGCAATCTTTGAGCCTTTCTGGAAGCACTCTTCTGCCTTTTTCCGATCACCGGTGACAGTGATCACTCCTTTGGGGCCGGGCATCTTCAATTTGAGGTACACGTAACATGGTCGAGCCATGAACCGCGCATAAGCTGGTCTCCCCAAAATGGCATGATATGCACTCTGAAAATCCACGACCTCGAACGTCAACTTCTCTTTGCGAAAATGTTTCGAATCACCAAACACCACGTCCAGAGCTATTTGGCCGAGTGACTCGGCTTTCTTTCCTGGTATAACTCCATGAAAGCTCATGTTACTGGTGCTCAGTCGGGACATCGGAATGCCCATTCCTTTCAGTGTGTCTGCATACAGCAAATTCAACCCACTACCACCGTCCATAAGCACTTTTGTCAGTCGAGTGCCTTCAACAACTGGATCGACCACCAAAGCTTGCCTCCCAGGGGTGGCAATATGAGTCGGGTGATCAGATTGGTCGAAGGTGATGGGTGTTTGGGACCATTTCAGATAGTTTGCTTTTGCTGGGGCAACCATGTTCACCTCACGGTTAATAACTTTCAATCGACTCTTGCTCTCCACATCTGCAAAGATCATTAGAGTAGAGTTGATATGGGGATATCCTTCCTCACTGTCCTCCTTGTCTTCGACCTTGTCCGACTCCTTCTCCTTGTTATTAGACTGTTTTCCCTGAAACTGCTGGATCAGGAGTCGACATTGGCGAGTGGTGTGCTTCGGGTAGATGATATTCCCCTCTTCGTCTTTCTTCGTGTGGATGTGACACGGCATATCCATCACATCGTTCCCTTCTTTATCCTTTACCTTCTTAGGGTTCCAGGATCCTTTTGGTTTCCCTTTAAACTTTCCCTGAGTCACGGCCAGAGCCTCTCCAGGAGCTGCCGGTTCAGCCTTCCGCTTCTGTTTCCGACTGGTGTTTCCCTTTTCCGACTGACTCGGCTTGTGCTTGCCGCTTCGGAGTCGGTCTTCTTCTTCGCCGTTGGCGTACTTGGTAGCAATCTCCATCATCCGACTCAAGGTCATGTCACCGGTTCGACCAAACTTCAAGCTCAATTCTCTGTTCTTGACGCCATCTTTAAAGGCGCAGACTGCCTGATGATCAGACACATTCTCCACAGTGTGGTGCAAAGTGATCCATCTCTGAATATACTCTCTGAGAGTCTCATTGGTCTTCTGCACGCAGACTTGCAACTCCGTCAGTCCAGCCGGTCGCTTGCAAGTTCCTTCAAACGTTCTGATGAACACTCGGGACAGATCTTCCCAAGTGTAAATGCTGCTAGGAGGTAATTGAGTCAACCATGCCCTGGCAGAACCTTCCAGCATGAGGGGCAAATGCTTCATGGCCACCTCGTCGTTCCCACCACCAATCTGAACCGCCACTCGGTAGTCCTCAAGCCAAGTTTCAGGCTTAGACTCACCAGTGAACTTGCTGACTCCTGTTGCCAACCTGAAATTGGGAGGGATAACTGCGGCTCTGATAGCTCTGCTGAAACATTCAGGACCAGAAACATGCACTCGACTGCTTGTGGGCGCATCTCTGTCGAGTCCGCCTCGATGGGCTCTGTTCCGGTCGACCAAACCTTGCACGATAATGGATCGCGCGTCGAAGCCTGGTTCTCTGGGGTCGACTGGAACTCTTCGCCCCGTACTGAACTGACGCCTGTCATCTTGCTGCCGAGGAGCGTAAGACCCACCCCTCGGAGGGGAATTGGGCACTCGACGCCTATCATCTCGGTCGAGTCGGTCACCATATTGGTCTCGCCGATTCTCGCGCCCTTCACGCCGCGGAGGCGATCTGGGACTGTGAGCCGACTGAACCGTATTCGCAGCAACGGATCGACTGTGAATTCTGTTGCGCGACTGCGACACGGCCGAATTCTGGTCTCCTGCTGCCCGGAGCAGATCCCTGATCTGCATCAAGCCTCTGCCAGCTTCCGACTGAGAGGGTTGGATGGACTCTGCTATACGGGTCGCAGCTGCTAAATTCTGGATTGGGGTTCGATATACCTGAGTCGGCGGGAAGAGTTGATGTTGACTGGTGTCGGGAATTCGTTGCCGCGCGCGCTCGTCGAGTGCTCGCTGAAGATTCTCAAGTCGAGTGCGTTCGGCCAAATTGGCCAAACGTACCTCCTCCAAGGCGCGAGCCTCGGGGGTTTCTCCTGCGATGGGAGTACGCAGAACATCCACGTTCCTGCGGCGAAGTTCCTCTCTTTGCAGAGAGTCGAGTGGCTCGGGCTGGTACTCTTCGTGGTCTCATGCGGGGTCGCCTCCGTCGCCTGCTCCACCATCACGGGCGAAGCCAGGGGGACTGCGGGGCCCGTCGACCATCAGAATTTCTGCCGCTGGATCACTGCTATCGCACTCGGATGCGGTCTCTACGGAACCAGTCGACAGATCGAACAGGCCGTAGAGAGATTCGTCGGGCTCGATTGCCGCAACTTGGGTGGTGGCCGTCTGGCGAGCCACTGCGTGCCTCACCCACCGCTGAATCCTCGACCGGCCCGAGTGCTTGCGCTGACGGGAGACCGGGAGGGTGGTCGATGGGGATGTCGACCGATACGGGGTCGACGGTTGCCGCAGCAGAACTCCGCGGACACATGCGCGAAAATGTGTCGCACCGCGGACGGGGAGCGCATCAACGTCGAGTAGAGCCTCCTGGAGCCAGGCGGAGTCGTCGGCCATTAAGGTGAGAGCGCCGAGACGGATCTCTCGACCCTCGACCAAAAATCCAGCAGCCACCATGATGAAAGTACTCGGAAGAATCGCAACTTCTCCACAAAATTGCTAAAACACCTGCCCCAAGGTGGGCGCCAACTGTCGTGGTTCTAAGCCTGACAGTAGAGTGGGGGTAGGTATGGAGAGGCAAGGTCCTAGCTATGGAGAGGTTGTAAACACAAGAGATGTACGAGTTCAGGCCCTTCTCGGAGGAAGTAAAAGCCCTACGTCTCGGAGCCCGGAGGCGGTCGAGTGGATTATATGTATATGAGTTACAGGGTGCCGAACCCCTCTGCCTGTGGAGGGGGGTGGCTTATATAGAGTGCGCCAGGACCCCAGCCAGCCCACGTAGGAGAGGGTTTAAGGTGAGTTAAGTCCGGGGCATTACTGGTAACGCCCCACATAAAGTGTCTTTACTATCATAAAGTCTACTTAATTACAGGTCGTTGCAGCGCAGAGTGCCTCTTGACCTTCTGGTGGTCGAGTGAGTCTTCGCGGTCGAGTCCTTCAAGGCAGTCGAGTGTGTCTCTCATTGGCCGACTGGAAGGTGACCTCTTCTAAGGTGTCCTTGGGCAGGGTACTTAGATCAGGTATGTGGCCCTACCCTAGGTACATGACCCCATCACTTGCCACTCCGGAGTCGGTCTTCTTCTTCACAGTTGGCGTACTTGGTGGCAATTTCCATCATCCGACTCAGAGTCATATCTCCTGTCCGACCGAATTTCATATTCAACTACCGATATTTGACGCCTTCTTTAAAGGCACAAATTGCCTGATGATCAGACACATTCTCCACTGTGTGGTGCAATGTGATCCATCTCTAGATATAATCTCTCAAAGTTTCATTCGGTTTCTGAACGCAACATTGCAATTCTGTCAGCCCTGCCGGCTGTTTGCAAGTACCTTCAAATGTTCTGACAAATACTCGGGCAAGATCTTCCCAAGTATAAATGCTTCCAGGTGCTAACTGATTCAGCCACGCTCTGGCTGAGCCCTCCAACATCAAAGGTGTTGGGGAACGTAGCAAAATTTTAAAATTTTCTACGCATCACCAAGATCAATCTATGGAGTCATCTAGCAACGAGGGAGAGAGGAGTGCATCTACATACCCTTGTAGATCACGAGCGGAAGCGTTCAAGAGAATGGGGTTGATGGAGTCGTACTCGACGTGATTCAAATCACCGATGACCTAGTGCCGAACGGACGGCTCCTCCGCGTTCAACACACGTACGGTTGGGAGACATCTCCTCCTTCTTGATCCAGCAAGGGGGAAGGAGAGGTTGATGAAGATCCAGCAGCACGACGGCGTGGTGGTGGAAGCAACGGTGATCTCGGCAGGGCTTCGCCAAGCGCAGGGAGATGGAGGAGTGTCACGGGGGGGAGAGGGAGAGGCCAGGGGCTTGGGTGCACAGCCCTCCCTCCCCCCCACTATATATAGGGTGCCTAGGGGGCACCGGCCCTAGGAGATCCAATCTCCTAGGGGGGGCGATGGCCAAGGGGGTGCCTTGCCCCCCAAGGCAAGGGTGCCGCCCCCACCCATAGGGTTTCTAACCCTAGGCGCAGGGGGAGGCCCAAGGGGGGCGCACCAGCCCACCAGGGGCTGGTTCCCCTCCCACTTCAGCCCATGGGGCCCTCCGGGATAGGTGGCCCGACCCGGTGGACCCCCGGGACCCTTCCGGTGGTCCCGGTACAATACTGGTGACCCCGAAACCTTCTCGATGGCCGAAACTGGACTTCCTATATATAAATCTTTTCCTCCGGACCATTCCGGAACTCCTCGTGACGTCCGGGATCTCATCCAAGACTCCAAACAACTTTCGGGTTACCGTGTGCTAATATCTCTACAACCCTAGCATCATCGAACCTTAAGTGTGTAGACCCTACGGGTTCGGGAGACATGCAGACATGACCGAGAAGCCTCTCCGGTCAATAACCAACAGCAGGATCTAGATACCCATGTTGGCTCCCACAAGCTCCACGATGATCTCATCGGATGAACCACGATGTTGCGGATTCAATCAATCCGTATACAATTCCCTTTGTCAATCGGTACATTACTTGCCCAAGACTCGATCGACGGTATCCCAGTACCTTGTTCAGTCTCGTTACCGGCAAGTCACTTTACTCGTACCCTAATGCATGATCTCGTGATCAATCACTTGATCACTTTGAGCTCATTATGATGATGCATTACCGAGTGGGCCTAGAGATACCTCTCCGTCATACGGAGTGACAAATTCCAGTCTCGATTCATGCCAACCCAACAGACACTTTCGGAGATACCTGCAATGTACTTTTATAGTCACCCAGTTACCTTGTGACGTTTGGCACACCCAAGGCACTCCTACGGTATCCAGGAGTTGCACAATCTCATGGTCTAAGGAAATGATACTTGACATTCAGAAAAGCTACAGCAAACGAACTACACGATCTTTGAGCTAAGCTTAGGATTGGGTCTTGTCCATCACATCATTCTCCTAATGATGTGACCCCGTTATCATTGACATCCAATGTCCATAGTCAGGAAACCATGACTATCTTTTGATCAACGAGCTAGTCAACTAGAGGCTCACTAGGGACGTGTTGTGGTCTATGTATTCACACATGTATTACGATTTCCGGATAACACAATTATAGCATGAACAATAGGCAATTATCATAAACAAAGAAATATAATAATAACCATTTTATTATTGCCTCTAGGGCATATTTCCAACAGTCTCCCACTTGCACTAGAGCCAATATTCTAGTTACATTGTGATGAATCGAACACCCATGCAGTTCTGTTGTTGATCATGTTTTGCTCTAGGGAGAGGTTTAGTCAACGGATCTGCTACATTCAGGTCCGTATGTACTTTACAAATCTCTATATCTCCATTTTGAAAACTTTCACGAATGGAGTTGAAGCGACGCTTGATATGCCTGGTCTTCCTGTGAAACCTGGTCTCCTTGGCAAGGGCAATAGCTCGAGTGTTGTCACAGAAGAGAGTCATCGGGCCCGACACATTGGGTATGACTCCTAGGTCGGTAATGAACTCCTTCACCCAGACTGCTTCTTGTGCTGCCTCCGAGGCTGCCATGTACTCCGCTTCACATGTAGATCCCGCCACAACGCTTTGCTTGCAACTGCACCAGCTTACTGCCCCACCATTCAAAATATACACATATCCGGTTTGTGACTTAGAGTCATCCAGATCTGTGTCAAAGCTAGCATCGACGTAACCCTTTACGACGAGCTCTTCATCACCTCCATAAACGAGAAACATTTCCTTAGTCCTTTTCAGGTACTTCAGGATATTCTTGACCGATGTCCAGTGTTCCATGTCGGGATTACTTTGGTACCTTCCTACCAAACTTACGGCAAGGTTTACATCAGGTCTGGTACACAGCATAGCATACATGATAGACCCTATGGCCGAGGCATAGGGGACGACACTCATCTTTTCTCTATCTTCTGCCGTGGTCGGGCATTGAGTCGTGCTCAATCTCGTACCTTGCAATACAGGCAAGAACCCCTTCTTTGACTGATCCATTTTGAACTTTTTCAATATCTTGTCAAGGTACGTACTCTGTGAAAGACCAATGAGGCGGCTCGATCTATCTCTATAGATCTTGATGCCTAATATATAAGCAGCTTCTCCAAGGTCCTTCATTGAAAAACAGTTGTTCAAGTAGGCCTTTATGCTTTCCAAGAATTCTATATCATTTCCCATCAATAGTATGTCATCCACATACAATATGAGAAATGCTACAGAGCTCCCACTCACTTTCTTGTAAATGCAGGCTTCTCCATAAGTCTGCATAAACCCAAACGCTTTGATCATCTCATCAAAGCGAATGTTCCAACTCCGAGATGCTTGCACCAGCCCATAAATCGAGCGTTGGAGCTTGCACACCTTGTCAGCATTCTTAGGATCGACAAAACCTTCCGGTTGCATCATGTACAATTCTTCCTTAAGGAAACCATTAAGGAATGCCGTTTTGACGTCCATTTGCCATATCTCATAATCATAGAATGCGGCAATTGCTAACATGATTCGGACGGACTTCAGCTTCGCTACGGGTGAGAAAGTCTCATCGTAGTCAACCCCTTGAACTTGTCGATAACCCTTAGCGACAAGCCGAGCTTTATAGATGGTCACATTACCATCCGCGTCTGTCTTCTTCTTAAAGATCCATTTATTTTCTATGGCTCGCCGATCAACGGGCAAGTCTGTCAAAGTCCACACTTCGTTTTCATACATGGATCCTATCTCAGATTTCATGGCTTCCAGCCATTTGTCGGAATCCAGGCCCGCCATTGCTTCTTCATAGTTCGAAGGTTCACCATTGTCTAACAACATGATTTCCAAGACAGGGTTGTCGTACCACTCTGGTGCGGAACGTGTCCTTGTGGACCTACGAATTTCAGTAGCAACTTGATCTGAAGTTCCATGATCATCATCATCAACTTCCTCTCTAGTCGGTGCAGGCACCTCAGGAACATTTTCTTGAGCTGCGCCACTTACCAGTTCAAGAGGTAATACTTCATCAAGTTCTACCTTCCTCCCACTTATTTCTTTTGAGAGAAACTCTTTCTCTAGAAAGGACCCATTCTTGGCAACAAAGATCTTGCCTTCGGATCTGAGGTAGAAGGTATACCCAATAGTTTCTTTAGGGTATCCTACGAAGACGCATTTTTCCGACTTGGGTTCGAGCATTTCAGGTTGAAGTTTCTTGACATAAGCATCGCATCCCCAAACTTTTAGAAACGACAGCTTAGGTTTCTTCCCAAACCATAATTCATACGGTGTCGTCTCAACGGATTTCGACGGAGCCCTATTTAAAGTGAATGCGGCAGTCTCTAAAGCATAGCCCCAAAATGATAGCGGTAAATCGGTAAGAGACATCATAGATCGCACCATATCTAATAGAGTGCGATTACGACATTTGGACACACCATTACGCTGAGGTGTTCCAGGCGGCGTGAGTTGTGAAACTATTCCACATTTTCTTAAGTGTGTGCCAAATTCGTGACTCAAGTATTCTCCCCCACGATCTGATCGCAAGAACTTGATTTTCCTGTCACGTTGATTCTCAACCTCACTCTGAAATTCCTTGAACTTTTCAAAGGTCTCAGACTTGTGTTTCATTAAGTAGACATACCCATATCTACTCAAGTCATCAGTGAGGGTGAGAACATAACGATAGCCACCGCGAGCCTCAACACTCATTGGACCGCACACATCAGTATGTATGATTTCCAATAAGTTGGTTGCTCGCTCCATTGTTCCTGAGAACGGAGTCTTGGTCATTTTACCCATGAGGCATGGTTCGCATGTGTCAAATGATTCGTAATCAAGAGACTCTAAAAGTCCATCTGCATGGAGCTTCTTCATGCGTTTGACACCTATGTGACCAAGGCGGCAGTGCCACAAGTATGTGGGACTATCATTATCAACCTTACATCTTTTGGTATTCACACTATGAATATGTGTAGCATTACGCTCGAGATTCATTAAGAATAAACCATTCACCATCGGAGCATGACCATAAAACATATCTCTCATATAAATAGAACAACCATTATTCTCGGATTTAAATGAGTAGCCATCTCGAATTAAACGAGATCCTGATACAATGTTCATGCTCAAAGCTGGCACTAAATAACAATTATTGAGGTTTAAAACTAATCCCGTAGGTAAATGTAGAGGTAGCGTGCCGACGGCGATCACATCGACCTTGGAACCATTCCCGACGCGCATCGTCACCTCGTCCTTCGCCAGTCTCCGTTTATTTCGCAGCTCCTCCTTTGAGTTACAAATGTGAACAACCGCACCGGTATCAAATACTCAGGAGCTACTACGAGTACTGGTAAGGTACACATCAATTACATGTATATCACATATACCTTTCGTGTTGCCGGCCTTCTTGTCCGCTAAGTATTTGGGGCAGTTCCGCTTCCAGTGACCACTTCCCTTGCAATAAAAACACTCAGTCTCAGGCTTGGGTCCATTCTTTGGCTTCTTCCCGGCAGCTTGCTTACCGGGCGCGGCAACTCCCTTGCCGTCCTTCTTGAAGTTCTTCTTACCCTTGCCTTTCTTGAACTTAGTGGTTTTATTCACCATCAACACTTGATGTTCCTTTTTGACTTCTACCTCTGCTGATTTCAGCATTGCAAATACTTCAGGAATGGTCTTTTCCATCCCCTGCATATTGAAGTTCATCACAAAGCTCTTGTAGCTCGGTGGAAGCGACTGAAGGATTCTGTCAATGACCGCGTCATCCGGGAGATTAACTCCCAGCTGAGTCAAGCGGTTATGCAACCCAGACATTTTGAGTATGTGCTCACTGACAGAACTATTTTCCTCCATCTTACAGCTGAAGAACTTGTCGGAGACTTCATATCTCTCGACCCGGGCATGAGCTTGAAAAACCATTTTCAGCTCTTCGAACATCTCATATGCTCCGTGTCTCTCAAAACGCTTTTGGAGCCCCGGTTCTAAGCTGTAAAGCATGCCGCACTGAACGAGGGAGTAATCATCAGCACGTGTCTGCCAAGCGTTCATAACGTCTTGGTTCTGTGGGACGGGTGCGTCACCTAGCGGT
The DNA here is from genome assembly GCF_018294505.1 of Triticum aestivum. Taxonomy (NCBI): domain Eukaryota; kingdom Viridiplantae; phylum Streptophyta; class Magnoliopsida; order Poales; family Poaceae; genus Triticum; species Triticum aestivum. Next base: position 47,210,225 of record NC_057800.1, read on the forward strand.
GCTTCTAGGACATAATCTTTCTTGGCAGCTATGAGGATGATCCTCAGGTTCCGGACCCAGTCCGTATAGTTGCTGCCATCATCTTTCAGCTTGGTTTTCTCTAGGAACGCGTTGAAGTTGAGGACAACGTGGGCCATTTGATCTACAAGACATATTGTAAAGATTTTAGACTAAGTTCATGATAATTAAGTTCATCTAATCAAATTATTCAATGAACTCCCACTCAGATAGACATCCCTCCAGTCATCTAAGTATAACATGATCCGAGTTAACTAGGCCGTGTCCGATCATCACGTGAGACGGACTAGTCAACATCGGTGAACATCTTCATGTTGATCGTATCTTCTATACGACTCATGCTCGACCTTTCGGTCTTCTGTGTTCCGAGGCCATGTCTGTACATGCTAGGCTCGTCAAGTCAACCTAAGTGTATTGCGTGTGTAAATCTGGCTTACACCCGTTGTATTCGAACGTTAGAATCTATCACACCCGATCATCACGTGGTGCTTCGAAACAACGAACCTTCGCAACGGTGCACAGTTAGGGGGAACACTTTCTTGAAATTATTACGAGGGATCATCTTATTTAAGCTACCGTCGTTCTAAGCAAATAAGATGTAAAACATGATAAACATCACATGCAATCAAATAGTGACATGATATGGCCAATATCATTTGCTCCTTTGATCTCCATCTTCGGGGCTCCATGATCATCGTTGTCACCGGCATGACACCATGATCTCCATCATCATGATCTCCATCATCGTGTCTTCTTGAAGTTGTCTCGTCATCTATTACTTCTACTACTATGGCTAACGCTTTAGCAATAAAGTAAAGTAATTACATGACGTTTATGTTGACACGCAGGTCATAAATAAATAAAGACAACTCCTATGGCTCCTGCCGGTTGTCATACTCATCGACATGCAAGTCGTGATTCCTATTACAAGAACATGATCATCTCATACATCACATATATCATTCATCACATCCTTTGGCCATATCACATCACAAAACACTTGCTGCAAAAACAAGTTAGACGTCCTCTAATTGTTGTTGCAAGTTTTTACGTGGCTGCTATAGGTTTCTAGCAAGAACGTTTCTTACCTACGCCAAAACCACAACGTGAATTGCCAATTTCTATTTACCCTTCATAAGGACCCTGTTCATCGAATCCGATCCGACTAAAGTGGGAGAGACAGACACCCGCCAGCCACCTTATGCAACTAGTGCATGTCAGTCGGTGGAACCGGTCTCACGTAAGCGTACGTGTAAGGTTGGTCCGGGCCGCTTCATCCCACGATGCCGCCGAATCAAGATAAGACTAGTAACGGCAAGCAAATTGACAATATCGACGCCCACAACTACTTTGTGTTCTACTCGTGCATAGTAACTACGCATAGACCTAGCTCATGATGCCACTGTTGGGGAACGTAGCAGAATTTTAAAATTTTCTACGCATCACCAAGATCAATCTATGGAGTCATCTAGCAACGAGGGAGAGAGGAGTGCATCTACATACCCTTGTAGATCACGAGCGGAAGCGTTCAAGAGAACGGGGTTGATGGAGTCGTACTCGACGTGATTCAAATCACCGATGACCTAGTGCCAAACGGACGGCACCTCCACGTTCAACACACGTATGGTTGGGAGACGTCTCCTCCTTCTTGATCCAGCAAGGGGGAAGGAGAGGTTGATGAAGATCCAGCAGCACGACGGCGTGGTGGTGGAAGCAACGGTGATCTCGGCAGGGCTTCGCCAAGCGCAGGGAAACGGAGGAGTGTCACGGGAGGGAGAGGGAGAGGCCAGGGGCTTGGGTGCGCAGCCCTCCCTCCCCCCACTATATATAGGGTGCCTAGGGGGGGCGCCGACCCTAGGAGATCCAATCTCCTAGGGGGGCGACGGCCAAGGGGGTGCCTTGCCCCCCAAGGCAAGGGTGGCGTCCCCACCCCTAGGGTTTCTAACCCTAGGCGCAGAGGGAGGCCCAAGGGGGGCGCACCAGCCCACTAGGGGCTGGTTCCCCTCCCACTTCAGCCCATGGGGCCCTCCGAGATAGGTGGCCCCACTCGGTGGACCCCCGGGACCCTTCCGGTGGTCCCGGTACAATACCGGTGACCCCGAAACCTTCCCGATGGCCGAAACTGGACTTCCTATATATAAATCTTTTCCTCCGGACCATTCCGGAACTCCTCGTGACGTCCGGGATCTCATCCGGGACTCCGAACAACTTTCGGGTTACCGTGTGCTAATATCTCTACAACCCTAGCGTCACCGAACCTTAAGTGTGTAGACCCTACGGGTTCGGGAGACATGCAGACATGACCGAGAAGCCTCTCCGGTCAATAACCAACAGCGGGATCTGGATACCCATGTTGGCTCCCACATGCTCCATGATGATCTCATCGGATGAACCACGATGTCGAGGATTCAATCAATCCGTATACAATTCCCTTTGTCAATCGGTACGTTACTTGCCCGAGACTCGATCGTCGGTATCCCAATACCTTGTTCAGTCTCGTTACCGGCAAGTCACTTTACTCGTACCGTAATGCATGATCCCGTGATCAACCACTTGATCACATTGAGCTCACTATGATGATGCATTACCGAGTGGGCCCAGAGATACCTCTCCGTCATACGGAGTGACAAATCCCAGTCTCGATTCGTGCCAACCCAACAGACACTTTTGGAGATACCTGTAATGTACCTTTATAGTCACCCAGTTACGTTGTGACGTTTGGCACACCCAAGGCACTCCTACGGTATCCGGGAGTTGCACAATCTCATGGTCTAAGGAAATGATACTTGACATTCAGAAAAGCTACAGCAAACGAACTACACGATCTTTGAGCTAAGCTTAGGATTGGGTCTTGTCCATCACATCATTCTCCTAATGATGTGATCCCGTTATCATTGACATCCAATGTCCATAGTCAGGAAACCATGACTATCTTTTGATCAACGAGCTAGTCAACTAGAGGCTCACTAGGGACGTGTTGTGGTCTATGTATTCACACATGTATTACGATTTTCGGATAACACAATTATAGCATGAACAATAGACAATTATCATGAACAAAGAAATATAATAATAACCATTTTATTATTGCCTCTAGGGCATATTTCCAACAAAACGAAGGTGTTTCATGGCCACCTCATCATTGCCACCACCGATCTGAACAGCCACTCGGTAATCTTTAAGCCAAGTATCAGGCTTGGACTCACCAGTGAACTTACTGACTCCAGTCGCCAACCTGAAGTTGGGAGGAATCACCGCAGCCCTGATGGCTCTGCTGAAGCACTCTGGACCTGAGACACGCGCTCTGCTGCTGGTTGGAAAATCTCCGTCGGGACCTTCTCTATGAGCTCTGTTTCTGTCGATCAGACCTTGAACAAGAATAGATCTCGCGTCAAAGCCCGGTTCTCTGGGGTCGACTGGAATCCTTCGCCCACCACTGTGAGGGCGTCTGTCATCCTGTTGCCAAGGCACGTACGATCAACTCCTTGGGGGTGGCGTGGGCACTCGACGACGATCGTCGTGATCGGGTCGGTGATCATACTGCTCGCGGCTTCTGTACTGATCTCGTCGATCTCCACGTCCCTCACGCCTCGGGGGCGATCTTGGGTTGTGAGCCTGCTGGACTGTGTCTGCAACCACGGATCTGCTGTGAATCCTATTCCGCGACTGAGATACTACTGTGTTCTGCTCACCCGCGGCTCGGAGCAAGGACCGGATCTGCACCAAACCCCGAACAGCTTCTGACTGGGAAGGTTGAATTGACTTCGCTATTCGGGCCGCAGCTGCGAGATTCTGTATTGGAGTTCGGTATACCTGAGTCGGAGGCGGAAAAAGTTGACGTCGACTGGATTCAAGAGCACGCTGCCGAGCACGCTCGTCGAGTGTGCGCTGGAGGTTCTCCAGTCGAGTGCGCTCAGCCAAGTTGGCCAGGCGCGCCTCCTCCAAGGCCTGGGCCTCAGGGGTTTCTCCAATGATAGGAGTGTGAAGTGCATCCATGTTCCGGCGGCAAAGTTCTTCTCTCCGCTGCGAAGAGAGGGGTTCGGGGCGGTACTCTTCATGAACATGCGACGGATCACCGCCCCCATCGCCTCTGTCTTCACGGGTGAAGCCAGAAGGACTGAGTGGTCCATTGACCATCAAAACTTCCGCCGGAGGGTCGCTGCTGTCGCACTCGGATGCAGTCTCTACGGAGCCAATCGACAAATCGAACAGGCCGTAGAGGGTTTCGTCGGGCTCGATTGCCGTGACTTGGGGGGTGGCCGACTGGCGAGCCACCGCATGCTTCACCCACCGCTGAAGCCTCGATCGACCGAAACGTTTGCTCCAACGGGCCGCAGGGAGGGGGGAAGCTACAGGAGCCAACCGATACTGGGTCGACGGCTGCCGCAGGAGGACGCCGTGGACGCACGCGCGAAAGTGCGTTGCCCCGCGGACGGGGAGTGCGTCGACGTCGAGTGGAGCCTCCTGAAGCCAAGGGAGTCATCGGCGACAAACACGAGCGCGCCGAGACGGATCTCGCGGCCCTCAGTCAAACCTCCGCCCGAAACCATGATGAAGGGGATCAGAAAAATTGTAACTTCTCCAAAAAGTCACTAAGACACCTGCCCCACGGTGGGCGCCAACTGTCGTGGTTCTAAGTTTGACAGTAGAATGGGGGGTAGGAATGTAGAGGCAAGATCTTAGCTATGAAGGAGTTGTACTCGGGAGTTTTACGAGTTCATGCCCTTCTCGGAGGAAGTAACAGCCCTACGTCTCGGAGCCCAGAGGCGGTCGACTGGATTATATGCGTGTGTGTTATAGAAAGTACGAACCCTTGTCCCTGAGGAGGGGGTGACTTATATAGAGTTCGCCAAACCCGTCCCGTCCTCAGTTATAAAGGGTTTAAGGTACATAAAGATGGAGAGGTTACAGGTAACGCCTGTAATAAAAATACATAATGACCATTAAGACTATGACTGGAATTCCGACCGTTGCAGAGTGGAGTGGCTCTAGATCTTCTGATAGTCGAGTGGTTGTCCGTACGGTCGAGTGTCTTCAAGACTGTCGAGTGGAACATGGCTTCATGGTCGAGTGGATGATGATTTTTCTTCAACTGCTTTTGGTTCTTTTAGGGATGTTCTTGAGGAAAGTATCTTAAATAGATCCATGACCCTACCCTAAATACATGGCTTCATCAGCCGGAGCCGGAGCTCTCCGCCCTCCATTCGAGTCGGAGCTTACCTATTTTCGCTTCGATGAGCCCTGGAGACCCCGCTCTGGGAGCTCGACTGCGCGCTCTACGTCGCCGCGTGCTGGCGGGCTTGTCGGACGCAACCACGCGCTGGCTGGTTGGCTGGACGTAGCCGTGTACCAGCGGGCTGGCTAGCCAGGCCGTGCCGCCGCGTGCTGGCTGGCTGGACGCAGCCGCGTGTCCGTGCGTCCGTGGTGCACATGTCAACTGTTTGATAAAATGTCTAAAAGATGTCCGGTCATTTTGAGTCGAATTTTGAGAAGTGTGATTGGGTGCAGAGACATATAGGGGTTCAAAACGGACGCGACCCGGCACTGTCCTGACGTGCAGGCATTTAGGAACCGGAATTTGGTACTTCTGGTGATAGATGCTCTAAGCAAGCAATGCTACTCTCAAGAGGAGAAAGGGAAAACGATAGATATGCCCATAGGGACACGAGAAAGCCGGAAGGGGTAGTCGAGCGAGCCAAAAGATCGGTCGAGTGAAAGAGAGCATTTTCTATAATACTATGGTAAATTACTTTTACTTTTAGTACAATGTTCAAATTCTTTTAAAAAACAGTTTGTTTAATTCACATTTAAATGTTTTCTAAGGATGTCACATCTAACTCCCACAAGTAACGTAGCAATAAGGAAAAAAAAGTGACTAGGACAAAAAGTAATAATAAAATAAACCACAAAACATCAGGTTAGATGTGACATAACTATGTCCTATCTAGATATGTCCTAAACAGACCCGAAAATAGTTTGTCCTTTTTCCATTTTGTTAATGCTTTGTTGGTTCTCTACATATAGTCGATGATGATTGTAAGGACCGGTGAGTTGAGTAATACAATTGTTTCATAGGCAATTTTTTTTTCAAAAACACTAATGCCCACATGTGTGACAACATTGCAACTCGTCTACACGTCTGGATTACCGTCCAGTTAAGTTTACACGGATCTTGACACATCGAGACAATTTTCGCGTGCTACGTAGGACAAGGCCGGTGTGTGGGTGTTGGATAGGTCGTCCACACGCCCCACAACACATAGTTGCTAGCTGCGCTGTGTGGGCGAACTAATTTCTACCCACACAACCACCACCTAGTCCACACGCGTGTGGACGAACTGCTTTTCACCCACACGGCAGTCGTACGTTGTTGAATGGCAACTGTAGTTGCACGTACATGGCAACTAGGCAAACACACATGGCAACTATGATTCGTTTGCTAGACGGCAACTGCAGTTGCGCGTATGTGGCAATCAGATAAACATACATGGCAATTGTGATTAACCACACGTAGCAACTAGATAAACACACATGACAACTATTGTTTGATCATATGTGACAAGTAGTTTTTTTAGGGGTATATGTGACAAGTAGTTAATCACACACAACAACTATGGTTTGATTACACGCAGCAACTACCATAAATTAGACATGTCAACTATAGTTAACCAAAGCAGAGAGTTGCTATGCTTTTACAACCATATTTGTCATCCCAGATAACTACATCTGCCATTCTGGATGGCAACTAAATCGTCATCCCGCGGGTATCTAATGTAGCTGCGCCAGGACGTGTGGGCATATTTGCTTCGTGCCACACACGCAGGGTGGGGATGCGTAGTACTTGTTGGACGTGTGGCACGTAGTAGCTACGCCCATGCGTGTGGACAATTCTACTGTTCACCCACACACAGCCCGTGTAGACTGTCCCCTGCTCATGCCACACACGGTATGTGAACGAATGCCTATTATGCCACACGTGTGATGGATATCGGCGTCAAAAAAATAACCTTTGTTGCAAACCTTCTACTGCATCGTGTTCGTCACGGAGAAGAGATAGCAGGGAATACGATACCCGCCCGAAAAACAAAAACAGAAGTGTAGTACGGCACGGTCGGAAACCGGACACAAGTGGGACCGCCATCTCATCTCAGCCCCCTCCCAAAGTCCCAAGCGCGCCAGGATTCGTGCTCCCGCACCGGCCAGACCAATCGGCGGCGACGAGGAGAGGGCCTTCACTTTCCACGGCCGACGACCGCCGGAGATGGGGGACCAGGAGGAGGGGCCGGCCGGGTTCGCGCGCGCGCGCCACGCGGCGTTCCTGGAGCTGATGTCGTGCGAGCTCCCCGACGGCTACGCCACGCAGGAGGTCAACCACCTCACCCTCGCCTACTTCGCCGTCGCCGGCCTCTCCCTCCTCCGGGAGCTCGACCGGGTAAGCTCAGCCGAGATCTATCCCGCTGCCCGCCCTCTAGGCATGTACTCTGCCCACGGTTGAACGAATTGCGCGGAATTCTAGGGAGTTTCCGAGTGATCTGTATTCTGTCATGGTCTAGATGCGGCTGTCCTCTGTTCATAGCTTTGGATCTCGGGTGGGTGTACTGATTATACTAGGCCATTGTATGCTTGTCTCAGTTTGTTCAAATATTTTTCAAGCATGCGCACAGACATCAGTAGATTTCTGCACTACGATGTAAAGTAAAGGGTGGCAAATTTTTGAAAAATTTGGTTGCGGCGACTGAAATTAAGCTGCCCTGTTTTTATTTTGAATTGAATTGCAAGGATATGTACAGGTTCAAGTATTATACAGGATTAAAAAAAGTTACTCCACGTATTCAATCAACATACGAATCCACCATCGAGCAGTATGACTTATCAAGGCAATTCGCCATCAGACAGTAGGTCTGGTCTGGTTCAGAACAGGGAATGCTTGTGCACGGTTAGAAGCATGGAAAAAAAATGACTCGATGTATTCCTAGGGGTAGGTTTGAGTAGTATTCATAAGGATAAATGCAACTAATCACGAATATGGGGACACGTAATGCAGTTTGCAGATCAACGTTATCAAACGCTTGTAACAGCAACTGCTAGCTGCAAGGCTTAAGCATTTGAGCCCACTACCCGGTCCACTCAAAGACTTTAACTCGAAGTAGTTAGGGGTTATCAGATGTAGATCTGCCTGACAACTAGATGTCATAACTAAGTTCAACAAGGTTCGGTGTCTCCTGATAAGAGCAAAGGGACCCAGATGATGTTGATGCTGGTTTGTAGCAACAAAGTGGCACTGGTGCCCTCAGTTTTGGTTTTTTGGTCTAAGCCCCATAGGATTTTGTCTGAATTCTGCGTGCAGTTGGGAGCTGTCTAGTTGGTTAGCAATTAAGGGTATCCTTCTCAATGTCGATTGCTTGTGTGAACACATGATAATAACCTTTCAGGTTTATCAATCAGCATACTTTCCCTCTGGTGAATTGCATAAACCAGATATAGAAACATCAAAGAAGTTCTACATCTTCCGAGCCTTTAAATGAATAGCATTTGCATAAAATAAGTAAAAGCTATCTGCCAGCAATCACTTTTGTGACTTGAAGTTCTTTTAGAATGATCAACCATGTTAGGTTGCTAGTTTAATTGTTTATTGGGGAAATTTCAGTTTACCTATGCACCTTGACTGTTCAGGAAGAAGTAATGTAGTAATAATTTGTGTACCTATCTTTTTTCTTTAGGTTAACAAGGATCAAATTGCCAAATGGATTTTGTCGTTTCAAGTACACCCTGAGGAAAACGACGTCTTAGATAATGGTAAGCAGACTCTTCTGATGTATATAATTCGTATTTCTAGATGCAATATGTTTATTACATAACAGTTCACTCATTTGCAGGGCAATTTTATGGATTCTGTGGCTCTAGAACAACCAAATTTCCCTCAAATTTGGTGAAGGTATGTGTGATTAATGCTTGACTCAACCTTTTCTCGTCATATAAGTCCACATTTTTTGCCATTTTATTTATTTGTTGTGACAGTTCCATATACTGACCTGTGCTCTGTTTCAGGACCCTTGCCACAATGGTAGTCATCTAGCAAGCACTTATTCTGCTCTTGCTACATTGAAGATTGTAGGTTATGATGTACTAAACCTTGATAGCAATGTTCTTCTACTGTCGATGAAAAAACTGCAGCAACCAGACGGAAGGTATGTGTTTAGCTTTGGTCTCCATGGTACTTAGACTGTTAGACTTCAAAATTTACCTGGGAAGTATCTAGGCATTTCCATCTACGACCTGCATTAACATTATCACTAGAATGTTTTCTAGGAAATAATCACCGGAATAGTTTCACCTTGTCACATACCTCACATGCTGTTTTACGATTTTCATAGCACCCCATGGTTGATTCACAATCCACATCCTTCATTATAGTTTTGTTTCAGGAACATATGCATTAGTTGTAAGCCTTTTCATTTACCATGTGTAATTTCATCTGCATGAACTTAAACTATGTACTCTCATTGCAACAAACTTTACACCGGCGAACACCACTTTTCTGGTGTGTATTTGTACTAGAATGTTCAGGTGTTGTACTGTTATGATACTCCGAAATGCTTGCAAGTAGTCTAGTGCTTCTCTGCTCATTTTGCTTTCTTTCCTGTTTTATTGGTCAACTCAGAAGGCTTTGATTTTGTGCATCTGACATTAGCTAACTTAACATGCATCTTTATAGCTTCATGCCTACTCATATTGGTGCAGAAACAGACCTACGCTTTGTATACTGCGCAGGTGAGGAGCACTGTTCTTTGTATATGCTAATAATAGTTTTTTTTGTTGGATGTAATGTTATGCATTTGAGCTCTGTTCTCAGCTGCGATCTGCTCAATGCTAAAAGATTGGTCAGGAATGGACAAGGAAAAGGCCAAGGAATACATTCTTAACTGTCAGGTTGGCTTGCGAAAATTCCTAATGCACCGTAGTTTTCATTTTTCAGTGATGTAAGAGTGTTCTGCACCATGCTATTTGCCTTTCCTGATTCTGTTTCTACTGCGTGCAGTCATATGACGGTGGCTTTGGCATGGTTCCCGGTTCAGAATCTCATGGTAGGCAGTGCATTTCTTTACCTGGTTACTTTATGGAGGTTATTCTTTAGAGTTTCAATTGTGTGGCAACTAAGTTAAGTCTTTGTTTTGCAAAATTTGGTTATGGATTCTCATTGTATGACTTTGTGTTAGTGAGCCAGGTGGGGGAACTTTCTGTGCTGTTGCGGCCCTATATCTAATGGGTTTCATTCAAGTTGATTTGGCATCGAACTTACGAGAGTCTGCGGCGATTGACGTACAATTGCTCCTGGAGTGGTGCCTTCAGGTCAAATTCTGCTTAAATGTGTCTCTGCAGTTATCCATTAAAATCTGCCATTTTACATGACGTAAAAATGCACAATAGTCTACATGAGAAGTAAATCTGAATTATCATCAAAAATCTCTTTATTAGCTTACCGGTGAACATTACTGACGCAATGCAGTGCCATTGTGTAGAGGCAAGCGGCAGACGGGGGATTTCAGGGCAGAAGAAACAAGCCAAGTGATACGTGCTACGCTTTCTGGTTAGCACATTAACATTCCTATATATACTGCTATTTGGCTGAGAAGCAGGCGGTAGCAGCAACACCTCGATAAAAATTTGTTTGCTGCCCATTTGACTCGTCTTCATTCATTCAGGATTGGAGGCGTCTTGAAGATGATTGGCGCCTACCACTTGATCGAGCACGGCGCGCTGCGGGGGTTTCTGCTCACCTGCCAGACATGCGTAATTATCCCAAACTAGAGCCTCCATTGGCAACTTTTTTTTCCAAGATTTCAACCAAATATAAAACCTTAAATCAAGTTTTCAAACAGGTCTATATGTATGGTCCTTTACTGACTCGTTTTTTTTCCTCGATTTTTTGCTTGGACGACAGTACGGAGGCTTCTCGAAATTCCCGGACGACGAGTTGCCAGACATCTACCATTCTTACTACGGGCTCGCGGCCCTCTCGTTGCTGGGGGAGGAGGAGGTCGAGCCGCTCTGCGCTGAGCTGGGGATCATCGCCGCCGCACTGTAGCTAGCCCAAGGCACCGATCCTCCCCGTTGTACCCCCCTTGTAACTCACAGTTTTGTTGCGATCGACAGATGCTGTAAGATCCATCCACCATTACAGCGTGCGGCTGAAAACACGGAAGCAATTTTTGCGTGAGGCTTCTTGATCCGTCGCGCTTTCGGCGTGTTTATTATTTTCCGGTTGAGCTGTTTGATGTGCTCGAAAGCTACTGAGAACGGCGCGGGCGGCAGAATCGTCTGCCCGGATTTTGCATCGGCGTTTGAATTGCGTGCCCGATGAGGAAATGGCGCGTGTGGTGGGGATTGGGCAAGCTGGATTCGGGCGGGCGGGCGGTTGGGTAGATGGGAGCAGCTGCAGCGGCAATAACTAACTGCCACGAGCTGCTGGCCGCCACTCGCTCACTCGCTCGTCGTGTCCGAACGATCCGATCTCGCCAGATTCCGTCCGGATTCAAACCGATCGCGTGTCGATCCCGGCAGAGTTTGTTGGCCAGCCGCCTCCTAATCCAACTCCCGATCCGCGTGCTATTTCTTCCTTCCGCCTCCGTGTTGCAGCGGGACACATCGGCGGCCATTATTTGATCCGCCTCGCTGCAGCCGCATCCCAGCCCTGCGGCGTCTGCGGCCTAGAGAACAAATAAATGGCCGGCGTCGGGTCGGCGGTGCGGCGGCTCTACCTCGCCGTCTACAACTGGGTCGTCTTCGTCGGATGGTGCGCCTTCTTTCATTGGATTTGATGGATGGATGGATGGATGGATGGATCTCTCGTTGCTTGCTTTGGGTCTGACCAGTTCGGATCTCTTTGGTTTGGTTGGCAGGGCGCAGGTGCTCTACTACGCGGTGACGGCGCTGCTGGGCGGCGGCCATGAGGGCGTCTACGCCGCCGTCGAGCGCCCGCTGCAACTCGCGCAGACCGCCGCCGTCATGGAGGTCCGCTTCTCTCTTCTCTTCTCTTCTTCCCCCCTCTCTCTCCCCCCTCTTTGAGTTGACTCCTAGCTTCAAAATTTGACTTGGTAAAAGAGCATGAATGTTAGTCAAAATATGCAGTAACTTTTACCCTCTTAAGGTGCGGTTTCTCATATAGATCAAGTAGGATGGATTACTGCTCTGAACTGAGTTAAGGCAGAGACAAAATGTGGAGTTGACCAAACAGTAAAAAAATGTGGTGCCCCAAATCGACCAGATTACTCTGTGAACCGAGCCGAGTACCGCTAAGAGAGACTTATCGAAACACCATGATGATGATTCAACTCCATTGTTATTTCCGTGCTTATTACAACTTTGTTCTGAATTTAATGTGGTGTCCTAGTTCTTTCTGGACTTATATATATACAGTAGCAATCTACTTTATTTCTTTGCACATCCAAGTTTGAGAGTTACTGACAATCTTGTGTTTGCCTGGCACTGGCGCTCGTGCTGCTGGTGGGCGCAGATTCTTCATGGGCTTGTAGGTATGAAGTTATTCTTACCTTTCTTCAAAAATCGTCAAGTATCAGATTTTCAAAACAAGATTGCTCTTCGTCACTCTTTTGGTATCTATTCAGTTTTAGTAACTGTTGCATAATCTGAATTTTAGGGTTGGTAAGGTCTCCTGTCGCTGCAACCCTTCCACAAATAGGATCAAGGTTGTTTCTTACATGGGGCATCTTGTGGAGCTTTCCTGAGGTATCGTCCTTGAGCACTGGCGAGTTGTATCTTTTCATATTGGATGGATGAAAGTAAAATTTTGTTTGACAATGTTGGTTCATCACTTTGTACATCTATCTTGCAGACACAATCTCATATTCTTGTAACTTCTTTGGTCATAAGCTGGTCCATCACGGAGGTACTTCTTACAAATTTCCTTTGCTGAGGTTAAAATCAGAAATTTTGGATGGTCTCTATCTATATTTGAGTATGTACCATAACGCGGAATTTGTTGGTTTCATGTAGATCATCAGATATTCCTTCTTTGGCCTGAAGGAGACGCTTGGGTTTGCACCTTCCTGGCTTTTATGGCTCAGGTTAGTACTATTTCCGTTCCAAGCAGGGCATCATCTCATCAAATTTAGAGGAAATTTACTACCTTTTCAAAAACATTATCTTGAAAGTGAACTTCATTCATTTGTCGTGGCATTGCTTGTATGCAGGTATAGCACATTTCTGATATTGTATCCTACCGGTATCCTTAGCGAGGTCGGTCTGATCTACATTGCTCTTCCTTACATTAAGGTAACTAGAATAACCAAAGAGGATTAGCAAACTCCATGTTATTCATTTGATAACAATCTTGTCTAACTACTTTTATCTTTTGGGTGACCAGGTATCCGAGAAATACCTTGTTAAGATGCCTAACAAATGGAATTTCTCCTTTGACTACTTTTACACATGTGCTATCGCCATCGGTGTCTATGTTCCAGGTACATAAACCCTCTTACCTCGCCTTTACCCTTCGCATTTGTAGTGATTGTCATCCTTTTTGACATTATTAATAAAGCGATACTATAAGTGAAGTAGGACCTCACGGAACATTTTGTTGTTGAACTTGGGTGACTGCAGGTGGGCCGCACATGTTCACGTATATGCTTGCCCAGAGGAAGAAGGCCCTGTCAAAGGCAAAGACTACATGAAGTTGCTGTGAGCCTTGTAGCTGGAGCATGCAATGCAAACTCTCCAGTCTCATGTTGTACGAATAGCTGGTGTGAGTTGTCATTGTTAGACATGAATTACTCGACATGTGTTGTAACAATGATGATTGTTGGATTTCTCATGGTTGAATTAATCATTGATCAACCTCTGCATTGAGCCAATGATTATAACCATCAGATAAAAACAATATTCATCTTTGGAAGTGCTCATCCGTTATGAGCCAATGGCTATATCACATCTTAACAAGGAGAACTTTGTGAAGCAAATGGTACACTGATTATTGCAGAGGACATGTGCTGTCTTTATTCTAGTACATGCATGTACAATCTTATTACAACATCCTTAACTTTTACACAGGGGCAATATACAGTGGATACATTATTGTGCATCTTTACACAGGGGCAATATACAGTGGATACATTATTGTGTATCTGGGGTTTGCAAGCTAAATAAGTGTGTGGACATCTGCTCCTAAAAGAGAAAATCTGTCAATTTATTGGATGTACAACATTCTGAATTGGAATGAGATGAGGGCTTCCTTCAAAGTCCCAAAGATTATTCCTTAAGAGGTCCCTTCCAATTTAGTGTCCCTGTTAACCAATATTAAACAGACATGTTCATGTTAGCACATAATGCAATAGAAAAAAGCAGAAAATCTCAGATGGTTCAGGGGTTTCCCCCTTCGTATCTTAGCAAAAGCGAAACCAGGCTATATTGTTTATACAAAAAGCTCGGCTATCTTGTCAGAATGTCATATAAGATATTATAACCTATGCAGGTGAGCACAGTATGGTTTGAAGTGATTGGGGTGTATAACTGAAGAGAGTGCAACACTCTGAATAGCCACACTCCGTGACACACCAGGCCACGCTGTTCCTGTCTGAATTTTCTGAAGACCAGCATGGCCCAATTCCTCGCCAAGTCGCATCAGCTCTTAACCACAGTCCACAAGAGTAATCGAACTAACATTTGATATCAAACTGGCTGTCTCAGCAGCTAGCTAGCTACAAATAAGGCTTTATGGACATTCTCCTGTGTTGAAATATACATGGATTTGCCCAACCTTGTCCATCGGTTCGGACTTTTAGTTCCACTGGTCGGTTGGTGCATGAAACTCAATATCTTCAATAATCTCATTGCTGTCCAACCATGTTCCCCGCAAGTTTTATAGAAAGGATAACAAGTTTTGAAACAATATGGCTGCAAGTTAAATAGTTGTGCTCTCTAAGAGTGACTAGAAGTGCTGCTCTAATAATCCCTAGAATGCAGGCAGCTCTGAAACAACCAGCGGCAGCTAATCGTAACATCATATTTGTCGATTAACCAAAGCCACTTTGTTGGATAGACCAAGTGCATCCAAATCCCAGCAGATCAGATACTCTTGAACTGGAACAGAAGCGGAATAAAAATCTTGGTTAGGCCCCTTGGGGGGACATCCGAGAAATCTAATCTTGGTTACTTCGTTCACCTCTGCGCTTCTGCCTGCGACTGGTAGAACCTGCCGATGCGGCCGCGGTTGGGGGGCTTGGGCTTGGCGGGCTTCTTCTTCGGGCGCAGGCCGGCGACCTCCTGCACGAGCGGGACGTGCACCAGCACCGTCCTCCACGCGACGTACCAGCCTGAGGGATCTCGATCAGGAAACCGGCCAGACGAGAGGAAGAAAAAAGGGGGGCGGCCGCCGTACGTACTCAGGAGGATGAATGAGAGGGCGAAGGAGATGGCGAGGACGGGGCGGAGGACGAATAGCTCGGCGAGCTCCCACGCCGTCTCGACCATGGCGCCGCCGGCCTTCCTTGGGGAGGGAGGGAGAGGATCGAAAGGGACAAGAGGAAAAGAAAGCAATCTCGTTCGGTGCGAGGAGAGGTACATATGAGTCCATGACATGTGGGTCCGTGCTAGGCAAAGAGATTGCAGCCCCTTTTACTATTCGTTGAAGCAAAGGTCTTGTATTCACAAATCGAATCGAAATTCAACTCTTGTTCCGATTCCGCAAGTGCCACCGAATTCAACTCTCAATTCTGAGGTGCCTCTATTCCTGACGCCTCCCTTGTCTACCCACATTGGCGCGACATCCTCGCCAACCACAAGTTCTTTGCCGCTTCCGCAAGCACCATCGAAATCCTCTCTGTTTAGCTTCTTCGCAAGGTGTTCACTCACTGGTGAACAACACAATCATTTGACAATTCCACTGGTGTTCAAGGGCGACAAATGGAAGTGTCGACAGGCATGTTTACTCTTGCATCTTCGGGGCCTGATCTGGTGGATATGGGATTGCTCGGACTCAAGGCCAGGCGAAAGCCATGCTCGATGCTGGTAGCGGCGACACCCGTGGATGTCATTTCCCTTCTTGGAGGCGTTGTCACGACCTTTATCCGAGCCCCTCTTCGAGCATCAGGGGAAACCTTAGGTTCGGCTTTTCGGAACGGATGGCGACGGCGTCACGACGTCGTTCCCCTTCTTGAAGGCACTATCTTGCTCGCTCGTGGAGTCCCTAGTATTGGAATTGAAGATGCTCGATGTTTGCTCTTTTGGTCTGCTACTCTAGTTTTAGGCTCGGTGGGTTTAGCTGTGTGTTTCTTCCTGTTCGGGCTGAGCACCCCTTCTCTCTGCTCCGGGTACCATGTGCATGCCTTCTTGCGTTCATGTCATGTGTTGTATTCTCGGTTGTACTCATTCTCTTTCTATCTATCAATGAAAAGATACACAAGCTTTGTGTATTCGCGAAAAAGAAGTGTTGGATGCCATTGTGTTGCGCACTAATGTTGAAGATGGGCCTGTGCATGGTGATTGCTTCTCGAACCCGTTCAAACTGGTCTTGATCTTCAACACAGATACCGAAGCTTCAGCTTGCGTCTATGAATCAACATCTAGTGTATGGTCTCTATGGTGACCAAGGAATTAATTTCATCCCTAAGACCCAACATCCTGGTTGGAAACGTACTTTACTGGTTGTTTGTTGGAGGTGACGTTCTTGTGCATGATTTTGAAAGACAGTTTTGATGTGATTGAGAAGCCAACATGCACACCTAAGTGTCATGTCAAGTTTTCTTATCATCTCTTACATATAGAGGGTAATTGACTTGGTCTTGTTGTTGTGTCAATTCGTACAATCAAATTATGAGAGAGGAAATCCAACTGTGATGGTGTTGTTGGATGGGTGTTGCTGAAGAAAATTTCTCCACCGGGCAAGGTTGTTTCCGCAAATAATGCATGGCGATCACATGTGGATATTTCTGGTGGGGTATGATGAGGACACAAATATGATTGTTTTGTCTTTGATGAGTGGCATGTTCATGCTCCGACTTGATTCTATGCAAATCAGAGATATTTCTATAAAAAATAATCTATGTTACCCAGCCATTTATCCCTACAGAAATTCCTATACTCCAGATAATATATCACTATCTAGATTGCACAAACTAAAATAATCCAATTAATTTTTATTTGTTAACATTCATTCTAGTTACCTTTAGTTCGTGTTCCTTTGTTAAGGATGGACTAAGATATATAAAAATACATTTCTTCTTCATTTCTTAGTATGTGTGGTGATCTTATGGTGATGTAATTTCTTATACCGGGCTACACTTTATTAACTAGAAGGGGAAGAACCATAACTATAGTTATCTCTCATTGATCTTTCCGCATGAGTTTTCTAGCAACCGGAAACTGGTAACGACCACACTGAGAGAATGTAATGAAAACATATAATATCTGAAATATTATTTACAATAGGTGCATTGGGAAGATTAAAGCCCGTTGTCCTTTTCATTCACTATTTTTCTTCACAGATATATCTTGATAGTAATCATCAATTCAAATATCATGTAGTTCTTTTTTTTTATCTAAATAGTACCAGGGGCGGATCCAGACTTAAAATTACCCGGTGTCCATATAGAAGAACGCATGCCTACATATCAAACAATTGAATGGCCTACACACTAAGCCAATAAGTGCATGCAAATTGCACCCGGTGCCAGTGACACCGGGTAGCTATACGTAGCTTCGCCCCTGAATAGTACTGTGCCGATTGAAGAACTTGTTGAGGGGACAAAAAAGCAGGAACACAGCTCAAGGCTGATACAACTTGGCACTGGGGAAGAATCAAATTAGACGTAGTTTAACCTCATAGTTGATTTGAAGAACTGGTTGCTCAAAATGAGAACTTACCCGTGAGTTAGAGGATAGAACCTGCTCGAACACCATGAACAGATGACTATATTCTTTGAAAACATATTTGTGGGCAAGTAGCACAGCGTCATTCTAAAATTTAAATTGATTTTGAAAAGAAATTTCAAAAAAGAAAATAAAAAATATAACAAAATAATTCATGAAAACGGGTAGCAAAGGAAAGCCAATTGCGGGAATATAATCCATTTTCCTGATAGATAACCAAGAGACAGCACCTAATGCTCTAAATATGTTGGTTTGCATATATTTAAGTCTATCCAGATATATATATTTATGTCCAAGTTCATTCAGCAAAGTTCAACTCGGCTTAAATGAAAATTTGAAAATGCAAATAACCAAGAAGAACTCAGCAACCTTTGAATTAACAAAATTGTTTTAATAAATAACAAAAATATGCTAGAGATGTCTTTTAAATAAGTTTCAACCTCCTACAAATTTATAGATTTTCTTTCACATGTGACGTGGTAACAGCAGAAAGAGACCGGCGTAGCCAGCGATGCCAGTTCTACTGGTTGAGCCACATACTGCTACATATGCTCATTCTAAAACCAAAGTTTTTAGATACCTGAACAAAGTTGGTGGGCTATTTTTTTCGCGAATCCACAACAAAGTAGCTAGCTAGCTTGAAATGTTTTCTATACACATCTCATTCAACTCTGACACGTATTGATTACAACACTGCTGGTTCAAAGCGAACTTCCTTAAGTTGAGTACTTGATTATATTAACGGAGCTGCATCCTAGTACTTACTGATGCTCATTTTTGAAGTAAATTTTGTCTTACACGTAGCAATAGAATCACTATCAACTCCGCCACGGGCGACCTGCTCAGTTGCCACTCGCTCTGGAATTACCGCTCCAACACTCAGCGACACCATCAAATCCAAACGCATCGTCATTACACAAGCACAAAGTGACCCCAAAACAAGCCGTTAATTAGTCCCATATATCGAGCACACCGACCGATGCAAGAACCAATGCAAGAAAGACAGCGATTGTTGTCTATATAAACCGCCGGAATTCAACGCCATAAGCACCCCACGAGCAAGCCGATCTAGCGCATGCAAGCATAGCTAAGCGAGCAGGAGCATACTTAGGAGGCTTAGCAATGGCGTACGGCAAGCTCGCAGCCCTGGCCGTGCTCGTGGTCCTACTGCAGGCGTCGACCCGCGCCGTCGCCCGCTCGTCGCCGGACGTTTCGACGTCCAAGGTCGACGGCATGCCGGGGGTGATGACGGTCAACGGGTTCGAGCGCGGCGAGGACGGCGGGGGGCCGTCGGAGTGCGACGGCAAGTACCACAGCGATGATGACATGCTGGTGGCGCTGCCGACGGGGTTGTACCAGGGCGGGGCCCGGTGCTTCAAGATGATCCGCATCACCAGCGCGAGCACGGGGCGGAGCGCGGAGGCCATGGTGGTGGACGAGTGCGACTCCAGGAAGGGCTGCAAGGACAACATCGTCGACACCTCCAAGGCCGTATGGAAGGCGCTCGGGCTCGACACCAACGTCGGTGAGGTGCCCGTCACATGGTCCGACGCCTGAGTTAGGCGCGTCCATCGGTCGGCCGTTGAATAATTGGCTGCACATGGTAGCTGGGGGCATTCGCGAATCGCAATGTCTGTCTGTTTTCTCTTTCTACGTGCACCTAGTATGTACGTATGCGTAATAAGACGAGGTTTTCTTCCTCAAGATCGACGGGTGAAGTGCGATCATATTTCCTACTACAGTGTATGCATGCAAGGAGATGTAAAATCAATCCAGTTATCGAAAAGCTGAGCTGATTTTAAGATCAATCCAACATGCAAGGATATTATGCGCAAATTTTGCCATTTCTTATTTTTATTTTATTCTGAAAGGGTACCAATGTCACTAATTCATTCTTTCTTCAAAAACTTAAATTTTTTTAGTTTTTTCATTCTTTTTTAAGTGTAATATCAACGCTACTAATATATTCTTTCTTAAAAAATTCACTTTTTCCTAAATTTCACTATTACATGTTTATTTTTGCATATTATAAAAAGCAATATTTATGTGTAAATTGTGTGCAATTTTTTCCATTTTAATTTTTTTCCTTTAGAACCAGGGTTAATACCAATGCCACTAATTGAGTACTTCTTAGGAAACTTAATTTTAGTGGCATTCCACTAGTATATGCATATTCTTGCATGTTATTAAAAAATCAATTCATGTTTAAACTATGTGCAAATTTTGTCAATGTTTATTTAAAAATTTATTTTACTTTTTCTTAAAGTGTAATATCAATGTCACCAATTCATTCTTACTTGGAAAACTTTATTGTTCGTTTCTATTTATTTATATTTTTGTTTATCTCTAATCTTATAAAAAACCGAGTTGGTGATGATGGTGTGCCTGCCATTTTGCAATATAGGCCATCCGGTCTATATTTGAGGGATAGAAAACAAACTATGACAATTTTGTAAAAAGATACCCGCACCTCTCTTCACATTTGCAGATACCCGCAACCTTATTGTCGAGCAATTAAAAAGGAAAGCCTCTGGAACAATATGGCATGGTGGCCGCTGCCGGCGTCGTCCATCCCCATGCCTCCGCTCAGTTCGACCACCAATCACCACCACGTCCCACTCCTCCTCACCTTATCTCTCCGAAACTACTCTACACACGATATTCACACGCACGATGTGTAGACGACAGGTAATCAAACGACTGTGCTGCAACTTGATCTTGTCATGGACGGTTTGATGACCTGTGTCGTCCAAGAGTCGGCCAAGAAATGTCGTTTGCCTAGCAACGCTGTTATCTCTCCTATTTCTCGGGATATCATTAATTTTTACACATGAAATTATTCCCGCATGGGTCAATCACAACAGGTGTTTTATAAAAAAAAATGCATCTTGATGTTCCGTGCAATGCACGGGCATCTTGCTAGTTTATTCTTTATAGGTGACTGACCCATTTTCTTCTTTTGGTTATTAGGTTAACAACTCATAGAAATGTGTACCATTGTTATTAAAAAGAAACTGTGATATTCTAAGTAAAATGTGTATTATGCTAATAAGTAACAAAAAATAATATGATATTTTCTTGGTTAGTGTGTATTCCAACAATTTTAGTTTCACATAATATTTCATGAATGTCTAGTTGGACATTTTGTCGATGCAGAGGCTGGGTGTCATTAGTATCTTTACGGTATTAATATTTGTAAAATATGTTGGTTTGCCTATATTTTATAGTCATTGCTTGGTGGTGTACGAGTTTACATGTAATTTTTATTATTTCTGACGTTCGTTGCACTACCATGATTAAAGATGAATGGATCAAAAAAATTCCAGAAAATAAAAACCTAGACAAAGCAGGTGGGCTGTTTTTAGGCGAATCGACAACAAAGTAGCCTCGCTTGAAATGTTTTCTCTACACATCTCAATCAACTCTGAACGTACTGATTACAATACTATTGGTTCAAAGCGAACTTCCGTAAGTGGCATTCTACTACCGGGGCACTTGATTATATTAACAGAGCTGCATACTACCACTGATGCTCATTTTAGAAGTGATTTTTGTCTTACACGGAGCAACAGAATCACTATCAACTCCGCCGCCACGGGCGACCTGCTCAGTTGCCACTCGCTCTGGAATTACCGCTCCAACACTTAGCGACACCATCAAATCCAAACGCATCGTCATTACACAAGCACAAGTGACCCCAAAACAAGCCGTTAATTAATCCCATATCGAGCACACCGGCCGGGAATAGACTAGCCAGTGGCGCAGTTCTGAAACAAGAACCAATGCAAGAAAGACAGCGGTGCACACGAGACAGTGATGGTTTTCTATATAAACCGCCGGAATCCAACGCCATGAGCACCCCACGAGCAAGCCGATCCAGCGCATGCAAGCCAAGCAAAACGAGCAGGAGCTTACTTCGGCTTAGCAATGGCGTACGCTAAGCTCGCAGCCCTGGCCATGCTCGTGGTCCTACTGCAGGCGTCAACCGGCACCGCTGCCCGCTCGCCGCCGGCCGTTTCAACCTCCAAGACGGACGGCATGCCAGCGGTGATGACAGTCAACGGGTTCGAGCGCGGCGAGGACGGCGGCGGGCCGGCGGAGTGCGACGGCAAGTACCACAGCGACGACGACATGCTGGTGGCGCTGTCGACGGGGTTGTACCAGGGCGGGGCCCGGTGCTTCAAGATGATCCGCATCACCAGCGCGGGCACGGGGCGGAGCGCGGAGGCCATGGTGGTGGACGAGTGCGACTCCAGGAAGGGATGCAAGAACAACATCGTCGACACCTCCAAGGCCGTGTGGAAGGCGCTCGGGCTCGACACCAACGTCGGCGAGGTGCCCGTCACATGGTCCGACGTCTGAGTTAACCGTGTCGATCGGTCGGCTGCTGAATAATTGGTTGCTCGCACGGCAGCTGTGGGCATTCGCAAATCGCAATGTCTCTTCTTTTTTCTGTTTCTAGAATTCTACGTGCACCTAGTATGTACGTATGCGTAATAAAACGGACATGGCGTATTTGCTCCAGAGCTCAAATGCTTTCTGATAAACAGTAAAATAAAAAATATTCTGAATTTTTTTTGGTAAACTTTGACAAATGTTTTGTATGCTTGCAAATTTTCAGCACGAAATGACATCGTGAAAGTTGTGACAAAAAAACAAAGTCGATGTTTCAAAAATGTGAAAATATTTTGGAGTGCTGATTTTTTTCACGCCTTAAATGAATGTCATTTTGTGCTGAAATTTTGCAAGAATACAAAACATTTATCAAAGTTTACCAAAAATCAGTTTTTTTTAAAAAAAATACTGTTCATCAGGGAGCATTTGATCTTGGGTGCAGAATAGTACTTTCGAAACGAGGTGTTCTTCCTCAAGATCGATGGGTGAAGTGTGATCATATTTCCTACAATGTATGCATACAAGGATATGTAAGATCAATCCAGTTACCGAAAAGCTGAGCTGAGTAAAAAAATTATAACCATGTGCGGGTGGGGTTTCGGCTGGCGGGGCAATGACAACAATAGGATGGATGACAATGCCTATGAGGTTGGCAGCATATAGATGAGTCACCGAGCGCAATGTAGGTTTGCGACGGTCGATGTAGATTGAAAGGTGAAACTCGTTCTCCATGATGGATGGTTCGATCGATTTTGTTCGTCTTAATGGATTCTCATATTGATTTGAACAGGTGGAAGGGAAGCATGGACATAGAGAAAAGGATTTGTGAACGCATCTTGTGCAATGTTTCCATGGTTTCAAGAAGCATCTCTGCATGGTTGGAACTTTTTAATGCATGAAAGCCGAGAAGCCCTGGAAAATGAATTTGATAAGTCTATTTTTTAGCCATTGATTTCTGCTTCAAGATTTGTGCTTCTTGTTTTCTTTCTATTGTGTCTTCTATCATGGTTTGGGCCAAATTTTTTGACAGACCACTTCTTTGGGTCAGTCGATTCCTTATTGGGCTGAAGCCCATTTCGTGTTATATAGCCGACAATGCTTACTGTTTTTCTTCTGTTTCTATACCTCCTTTTGCTTTCTTTTTTCTTTTTCTTAGTCGGTTTTTATGGCTATTTTTGGGATGTTGGCTGAGTGTAAAATGTATACACGCAAATATTATATAACATGTGTATAAATTATGTTAGAGTGTGAAAATTAAATTATTATATGCTTATTTCTTACTCCATCCGTCTCATAATATAAGAGCGTTTTATAGTGTGAAAACGCTCTTATATTATGAGACGGAGGCAGTACATACTTAATAAGTGCAAAGTTGTGTGCACTTTTTTTAAAATTTCTTTCTACTTAATGGAAAAACTTTATTATTTTGATTATGTTTTAGTTTTTGTCCCATTTCCATTCTTTTTAAGGTTGACACTAATGTCTCTAATTCATTCATTTTTAAGAAACATATTTTGTCCGAGAATCCACCAGTATATGCTCATTCTTGCATATTATAAAATGCATAACTTATGTGCAATTTTTTTCATTTGATTTTTCTGTATTTTTGTCTTCTTAAATGGTAATGACAAGCCACTACTTCATTCTCCTTATAAAACTTCATTTTTTTGCTTAATTTTGTTTTTCTCCATAGATAATGTGAATGCCACTAAATCCATTCCTTCTTAGAAAACTTTATTTATTAAAATTCATGTGTTATATGCTTATTCTTTCATATTATAAAAAGGTGCAACTTTTGTGCAAATTTTGCGATCATTTGTTTTTTTTCTTTTAAAAGGGTAATACCAATGACACAAATTCATTATTCCTTAGAAAAACTTCATTATTTTGCTTTTCTAGCTTTTGGTTCATTTTCTTTCTTCTTTAAGGGTAATACCAATGCCACTAAATTCTTTCCTTCTTAGGAAACTTCATTATTGCAAAATTCCACTATCTTATGCTTACTCTTGCATATTATAAAAAGAAGCATAACTTCTTCGTAAATTGTGTGCAAATTCAGTAATTGTTTGTTTATATGATTTCTTTCTTTTTTTGACTGGAAACTGTGAGGCAACAGCCCCACAATACTTTATTAAAACTCAACCAACAAAATACAAAAGCTTCTGGTAAGTAACGCTAGAGGAAAACTACTTACATATGAGCCTATGTACATATATACATGGAAAATTACATATTTACATGGAGCCAACTAGGGCAAAGAATTAATCCAATGCAACAACAAAGGCTTCAAGCTAGGCTTGAATCTGTGGGACAGCAGGGTAATATCATGGATAAAGCTCCTCTTCCATGCTGCAAAGGTGTGCCTTTCATTTCTGAAGATTCTTCCATTTCTTAGCAACCAGACATTCCATGCAGCCAGATAAATAACCTCTTTGAAGAAAGGTTGGCCAAAACTTTGCCTTGCAACAATCAAACACTCTGTGGGAGACAGATCAGCTAGCCATTGAATTTGCAAATAATTCCAGATCCTTGTACTGAATTGGCAGGTGAAGAAAAGGTGGTCTCTGTCCTCATCAGCTTGAGCATGACATAAGGGGCATGTATTGTCCTCCTGAGGCGATCTCCAGTGCCTCCTGACCAGCAAATCTCTGGTGCTGAGCCTGTCATTGAGCATTAACCATGCAAATACCTCGATCTTCATTGTTGACCTACTTTCCCAAATCCATTTAGCCGGCGTATCAGTAGGGAGATGAGCATGCATCACTGTATAGTAGCTCTTAGCAGAAAATTTCCCTTTGCCAGGTGTCCAAGACCAATAATCATTGGTGCTATCATCTGCATTTAGTTCCAGAAGGCCAGCCTGTACAATGATCATCTCCTCCATTGCTTCTGGCGACAAGGATAGATGAAAAAGTTCAGACATATCGAGAGTATTAATAACATCTCTCACAGATACCTTGTCATCAGTGGCAAAAGAGAAAAGCCTGGGAAACCTCTCCCTGAGAGGAACAAATGATCCCAAGAAAATCCAAGCATCAAATCAGAAAAGAGCATAATCTCCCATATTTGTAGTAACCACAGAATGCAGCCTGAAAGCTTCATTGATTTTGATGATATCTCTCCACCAATAAAAACCACATAACACTGTTCCATGGGGTACAACTCCATCATAATAGGTATTCCAAATGAGAGAGACCCAAGGAATGTCTGCTTTGTTATAGAACTTATGTAGGTGCTTGGTAAAGGGTAATATCAATGCCACTAATTGAGAACTTCTTTGGAAACCTATTTTTGCATATTATAAAAAAAATCAATTCATGTTTAAACTATGTGCAAATTTTGTCAATATTTATTTAATTTTTTATTTTGTTTTTTTCTTAAAGTGTAATATCAATGCCACTAATTCATTCTTACTTGGAAAACTTAATTATTTATTTATTTATATGTTTTATCAGTTATTCTTTACAGGTGACTGCCCCCTTTTCTTCGTTTCGTTATTAGGTTAACAACTCATAGAAATGTATACCATGGTTATTAAAAAGAAACTGTGGTATTCAAAGTAAAATGTGAATTGCGCTAATAAGTAACAAAAATGAATATGGTTAGTGTGTATTCCAATAATTTTAGTTTCAAATAATATTTCATGAGACATGAAGTTAAAAGCACTAGCCCCCATAGCAGGCGCATGTACGCACAAGGCAAAACCCATCGATTGAGCCTGGGCCAGCCTTGCATCGCTAGCCGATGCTCTCGTTAGATGAGTCAAGACCACGCTTTATGCTTGGGGAGTTCCTATGCGCCGCATTTTGCGGAAAGTAGCCACCCGACCCACACAGAGGCAGCGAACTGAGCCGGCGACCTCACGTACTACACACGGGCTAATAACCAGCGTAGCTGAAGAAACTAATGAAAATATCTAGCTTGGGGTTTAAATAACACAATATTGTTAGATTGAACGTTTTCTGATAATTCAAACACGTTCTTTTTAAGGAAGTAAATACTTTTTGAAACATGAAATATTAAGAAAAATCGAACAATTCTTTTAAAAAAATCAGTTTTTATAAAATGGAAATATTTTTTAAATTGTAAATAGAAGTGTAAACATGAATATTTTTTGAAACTCTGAATAAAAATTAAAAACACGAACAAATTTTGAATTGTGAGAAAAATTTGAACATTTTTTGAATCTCTGACTAATTTTTGGAAACACGTACAGTTTTTTTAAAAATCAAACGTATTTATAAAAAATGCAAACATTTTTTATTTGTGAAAAAAATTGAACGGGGGCATTTTTTATAGTCTCAAACATTTTCTGAATTTGTGAACAATTTTAAAAAGAAAGGAGAACAATTTTTGAATTGAACTGTTTTTTTAAGTTTTGAACAATTTTCAAAAACAAGAAACGTGTTTTGAATTTCAAACAATATTTGAAAATTTCAATGTTTTTTGAAAAAAAATAAAAAGGGGGGAAAATAAAGAAATATGAAACAGATTAAGTGGAAAATAAAATGTAAAACCGAAACAGAAACGGAAGAAAAAAATGAAAATAGAAAACCAGCTTAAGGTACCTTCTAGAAGGTTCCAAACCCGATAAAAACCGACTGGGAAACTTCTAGTAAGTTCCCAAAATAGGAACTGCCTACAGCACGAGATGGGTCGGCCCAGTTGATCGCGCCCGATGCGATCGGTCGACTGTTTGATGCAAAGAGCGTCAAATAGGATCAGATGACGTCTGGCTCTGCATGTGTGGTAAATCTACTGCTCATTCCGTCCTACTCCCTCCATTCCAAAATATCATCTATTTTAAAACGAAGAAAATATAATATAAAACCGATATTAGCGTAAAAAACACTCTTATATTATGAGGTCAAATTGACTGAAAGAAATTTATGGTGAGTCGACGGGGTTGCAAGTTAAACAGCCATGTCCCTGTCAACCAATATTAAATAGCCATGTTCACGTTATTCTTTACCTAATAATAATAATAATAATAATAATAATAATAATAATAATAATGGGAGGAAGCTTCCATATTTCTTCAAACGTCACCTTTTTGTATCTGTTGATTTTGTGTTATGGATGAGAGTTAAAAGTAGATTTATGTTTATCTAAAAGTTTCCGATTTATCTCATCTGGCTAGCTCGACAAGTGTCCCTAGCGACCGATCTGTTCTGCTCGATCGTTTTTTTTAGGAATCCCTCAATGGATCTTTGGTTGGCCCAGGCTAACTCGATCCGATGGACCGGCCCAAGCTCATCTAGCGTTCATAACTGAAATAGATCGTAACCCTTAAAAGGAAAAATGAACTGGAATAGATCGTGTTGCTAAAAAAACTAGAATAGGTCGTGATCTTTCTTGCTCCCACCCTCCCACGTTGCACTCGATGGATTCTAAAAAAAAGTTCCACTTGATGGAAACCGAACTTTGCGCGTACGTTCAAATAAACTGGAAAAGAAGCGAATTAATTTGTGATTGGATGGTTAGAGGGACTATGATATTCCCATTCCATCAGGGTTTAAATTCTAGTGCTCGCATTTATTCCTAGATTTATTTCAGGATTTTCAGCGATGCGCATTTTGTGAGAGGACACACTTGAAATGTTGTCAGTGTTGGATATAATAAGAACACATCTATCAGGGACAACTCTCTCGGACTTGCAAAAATGGCACGCATGCCAGTTATGATAATCTATCGCACTCAGCTAATGAAAGATCGAGAATGTCGCTTAAAGGGGGGGAGGTGAATAGGCGCTTTAAAATAATTACGGTTTAGGCTTGAACAAATACGGAATAAACCTAGCGGTTAATTTGACAAGCACAAAACCTACAACAACTAGGTTCACCTATGTGCACCAACAACTTATGATAAGCAAGATAAACTACTTGGTGATAGCAAGATATATGACAAGAAACAATATGTCTATCACAAAGTAAAGTGCAAAAGTAAAGAGCTCGAGTAAGAGATAACCGAGGCACGCGGAGACGATGATGTATCCCGAAGTTCACACCCTTGCGGATGCTAATCTCTGTTTGGAGCGGTGTGGAGGCACAATGCTCCCCGAGAAGCCACTAGGGCCACCGTAATCTCCTCACGCCCTCGCATAATGCAAGATGCCGTGATTCCACTAAGGGACCCTTGAGGGCGGTCACCGAACCCGTACAAATGGCAAGCCTTGGGGGCGGTCACCGAACCCGTACACTTTGGCAACCCTTGGGGGCGGTCACCGAAACCCGTCAAATTATTCGGGGTGATCTCCACAACCTAATTGGAGACCCCGACGCTTGCCCAGAGCTTTACACCACAATGATTAAGCTCCGAACACCACCAACCGCCTAGGGCGCCCAAGCACCCAAGAGGAACAAGCTCAAGGGCACCAAGCACCCAAAAGTAATAAGCTTCTTAACTTGTAACTTCCACGTATCACCGTGGAAAACTCAAATCGATGCACCAAATGTAATGGCAAGGGCACATGGAGTGCCCAAGTCCTTCTCTCTCAAATCCCACCGAAGCAACTAATGCTAGGGAGGAAAATATGAGGAAGAACAAGAAGGAGAACACCAAGAACTCCAAGATCTAGATCCAAGGGGTTCCCCTCACATAGAGGAGAAAGTGATTGGTGGAAGTGTGGATCTAGATCTCCTCTCTCTTTTCCCTCAAAAACTAGCAAGAATCTATGGAGGGATTGAGAGTTAGCAAGCTCGAAGAAGGTCAACAATGGGGGAAGAACACGAGCTCAAGAGAGATAAGATTCATTGGGGAAGAAACCCCCCTTTTACAGGTGGGAAAAATCCAACTGTTACCCGCGCTCAGCCCCGCACAGGGCGGTACTACCGCTGGGGGGAGGTACTACCGTTGTGGCCAGCGGTACTACCGTTCCATCTCGCGGTACTGCCGCGCAGTGAGAAGAGAGCGAGAAGCAGAGCGGGACCTGGACCCAGGGCGGTACTACCGTGGTGAAAAGGGTGGTACTACCGCCTATGAGCGGTACTACCACCTCTACTGCCACAGCTAGTGCCGCAAAACCCGACACGAGAGGAGAACCCTCGAATCGAGGCGGTAGGAGCACGGAGCCGCAGCGGTACTAAGGCTGAGAGCTCCAAGCGATACTACCGCTGGGGTTCGCGGTACTACCACTGGGACCAGATCTCAGGGAGAAGGCCGCAAGGGAGCCTTCAACGAAGGGGAAAAGCTCAGAGGGTGCAAAGGGGATCTGTACGTGATGAATCCACCCATACTATTCCGAAACAGATCCCATAAAACCAGATGTAATGCCCTCGATGCGGCTATATCTCCCACGTGTCGAAGCATGACTTAGAGGCATAACCGCATTGAAAGCAATGTCACAAGTGAGGTAATCTTCACACAACATGTAATACATAAGGGAAAGAGATACATAATTGGCTTACAATCATCACTTCACACAAATACATGAATAAAGCATTACATCATCCAGATACAAACAAGGTCCGACTACGGAACCAAAATAAAAGAAGACTACCCCAAATGCTACACAGATCCCCGATCGTCCCAACTGGGCTCCACTACTGATCAACTAGAACGAAACAACACAAAGGGCAAGATCTTCATCGAGCTCCTCCTTGAGCTTGGTTGCGTCACCTTCACGGTTTCATCGGCACCTCCTATCTGGTTTAGGAAGTATCTGTGAGTCACGGGGATTCAACAATCTCACACCCTCGCGATCAAGACTATTTAAGCTTATAGGTAGGGTAAAAGGTATGAGGTGGAGCTGCAGCAAGTGACTAGCATATTTGGTGGCTAACATACGCAAATGAGAGCGAGAAGAGAAGGCAAAGCACGTTCGAGAAATGTATGATCAAGAAGTGATCCTAGAACAACCTACGTCAAGCATAACTCCAACACCGTGTTCACTTCCCGGACTCCGCCGAGAAGAGACCATCACGGCTACACACGCGGTTGGTGCATTTTAATTTAAGGTAAGTTTCAGGTTTTCTACAACCGGACATTGACAAATTCCCATCTGCCCATAACCGCGGGCATGGGTTTCGAAAGTTCAATCCCTGCAGGGGTGTCCCAACTTAGCCCATCACAAGCTCTCACGGTCAACGAAGGATATTCCTTCTCCCAAGACAATCCGATCAGACTCGGCATCCCGGTTACAAGACATCCTCGACAATGGTAAAACAAGTCCAGCAAGACCGCCCGATGTGCCGATCCCGATAGGAGCTGCACATATCTCGTTCTCAAGGCACACCAGATAAGTAATCCGTACAACTAAAACCAGCCCTCGAGTTTCCCCGAGGTAGCGCTGCAAGGGGCTCTAGTTTGGACCAACACTTAGACAGGCACTGGCCCGAGGGGTTAAAATAAAGATGACCCTTGGGCTGGCCTAACCCAAGGGAAAAAGAGGCTAGGTGGCGAATGGTAAAACCAAGGTTGGGCCTTGCTGGAGGAGTTTTATTCAAGGCGAACTGTCAAGGGGTTCCCATTATAACCCAACCGTGTAAGGAACGCAAAATCCGGGAACATAACACTGATATGACGGAAACTAGGGCGGCAAGAGTGGAAAAAAACACCAGGCATAAGGCCGAGCCTTCCATCCTTTACCAAGTATATAGATGCATTAATTAAATAAGAGATATTGTGATATCCCAACAAAATATCCATGTTCCAACAAGGAACAAACTCCAATCTTCGCCTGCAACTAACAATGCTATAAGAGGGGCTGAGCAAAGCGGTAACATAGCCAAACAACGGTTTGCTAGGACAAGGTGGGTTAGAGGCTTGGCTTAACAATATGGGAGGCATGATAAGCAAGTGGTAGGTATCGCTGAAGGAAATATGCCCTAGAGGCAATAATAAAGTTATTATTTATTTCCTTATAATCATGATAAATGTTTATTATTCATGCTAGAATTGTATTAACCGGAAACATAATACATGTGTGAATACATAGACAAACAAAGTGTCACTAGTATGCCTCTACTTGACTAGCTCGTTAATCAAAGATGGTTATGTTTCCTAACCATGAACAATGAGTTGTTATTTGATTAACAAGGTCACATCATTAGTTGAATGATCTGATTGACATGACCCATTCCATTAGCTTAGCACCCGATCGTTTAGTATGTTGCTATTGCTTTCTTCATAACTTATACATGTTCCTATAACTATGAGATTATGCAACTCCCGTTTACCGGAGGAACACTTTGGGTACTACCAAACGTCACAACGTAACTGGGTGATTATAAAGGAGTATTACAGGTGTCTCCAAAGGTACATGTTGGGTTGGCATATTTCGAGATTAGGTTTTGTCACTCCGATTGTCGGAGAGGTATCTCTGGGCCCTCTCGGTAATGCACATCACATAAGCCTTGCAAGCATTGCAACTAATGAGTTAGTTGCGGGATGATGTATTACAGAACGAGTAAAGAGACTTGCTGGTAACGAGATTGAACTAGGTATTGGATACCGACGATCGAATCTCGGGCAAGTAACATACCGATGACAAAGGGAACAACGTATGTTGTTATGCGGTCTGACCGATAAAGATCTTCGTAGAATATGTAGGAGCCAATATGGGCATCCAGGTCCCGCTATTGGTTATTGACCGGAGACATGTCTCGGTCATGTCTACATTGTTCTCGAACCCGTAGGGTCCGCACGCTTAAGGTTACGATGACAGTTATATTATGAGTTTATGAATTTTGATGTACCGAAGGTTGTTCGGAGTCCCGGATGTGATCACGGACATGACGAGGAGTCTCGAAATGGTCGAGATGTAAAGATTGATATATTGGAAGCCTATGTTTGGATATCAGAAGTGTTCCGGGTGAAATCGGGATTTTACTGGAGTACCGGGAAGGTTACCGGAACCCCCCGGGAGCTAAATGGGCCATGATGGACCTTAGTGGAAAAGAGAAGAGGCAGCCCTACATGAGCTGCACGCCTCCCCCTTCCCCTAGTCCTATTAGGACTAGGAGAGGTGGCCGGCCCCCTCTCTCTCTTTTCCCCCTCCGCGAATCCTATTCCAACTAGGATTGGGGGGGGGGGGGAATCCTACTCCCAGAGGGAGTAGGACTCTCCTGGCGCATCCCTTGTGGCCGGCCAGCCTCCCCCCTTTGGTCCTTTATATACTGAGGTAGAGGCACCCTAGAACACACAAGTTGATCCACGTGATCTATTCCTTAGCCGTGTGCGGTGCCCCCAGCCACCATAGTCCTCGATAATACTGTAGCGGAGTTTAGGCGAAGCCCTGCTGCTGTAGTGCATCAAGATCGTCACCACGCCATCGTGCTGACGGAACTCTTCCCCGACACTTTGCTGGATCGGAGTCCGGGGATCATCATCGAGCTGAACGTGTGCTCGAACTCGGAGGTGCCGTAGTTTCGGTGCTTAATCGGTTGGATCGTGAAGACGTACGACTACTTCCTCTATGTTGCGTCAACGCTTCCGCGGTCGGTCTGCGTGGGTACGTAGACAACACTCTCCCATCTCGTTGCTATGCATCACATGATCGTGCGTGAGCGTAGGAATTTTTTTGAAATTACTACGAAACCCAACAGTGGCATCCGAGCCTAGGTTATTTATGTTGATGTTATATGCACGAGTAGAACACAAGTGAGTTGTGGGCGATATAAGTCATACTGCCTAGCATGTCATACTTTGGTTTGGCGGCATTGTTGGACGAGACGATCCGGACCAACATTACGCGTACGCTTACGCGAGACCGGTTCCCCCGACGTGCTTTGCACATAGGTGGCTTGCGGGCGACTGTCTCTCCAACTTTAGTTGAACCAAGTATGGCTACGCCCGGTCCTTGCGAAGGTTAAAATGGAGTCTATTTGACAAACTATCGTTGTGGTTTTGATGCGTAGGTGAGATTGGTTCTTGCTTAAGCCCGTAGCAGCCACGTAAAACTTGCAACAACAAAGTAGAGGACGTCTAACTTGTTTTTGCAGGGCATGTTGTGATGTGATATGGTCAAGAAATGATGCTGAATTTTATTGTATGAGATGATCATGTTTTGTAACCGAGTTATCGGCAACTGGCAGGAGCCTTATGGTTGTCGTTTTATTGTATGCAATGAAATCGCGATGTAATGCTTTACTTTATTACTAAGCGGTAGTGATAGTCGTGGAAGCATAAGCTTGGCGAGACGACAATGATGCTATGATGGAGATCAAGGTGTCACGCCGGTGACGATGGTGATCACGACGGTGCTTCGGAGATGGAGATCACAAGCACAAGATGATGGCCATATCATATCACTTATATTGATTGCATGTGATGTTTATCCTTTTATGCATCTTATCTTGCTTTGATTGGCGGTAGCATTATAAGATGATCTCTCACTAATTATCAAGAAGTGTTCTCCCTGAGTATGCACCGTTGCGAAAGTTCTTCGTGCTGAGACACCACGTGATGATCGGGTGTGATAGGTTCTACGTTCAAATACAACAGGTGCAAAACAGTTGCACACGCGGAATACTCATGTTATACTTGACGAGCCAAGCATATACAGATATGGCCTTGGAACACGGAGACCGAAAGGTCGAGCGTGAATCATATAGTAGATATGATCAACATAACGATGTTCACCATTGAAAACTACTCCATCTCACGTGATGATCGGTTATGGTTTAGTTGATTTGGATCACGTAATCACTTAGAGGATTAGAGGGATGTCTATCTAAGTGGGAGTTCTTTAACTTGATTAACTGAACTTAAATTTATCATGAAACTTAGTACCTGATTAGTATCTTGCTTGTTTATGTTCGATTATAGATAGATGGCTCGTGCTGTTGTTTCGTTGAATTTTAATGCGTTCCTTGAGAAAGCAAAGTTGAAAGATGATGGTAGCAATTACACGGACTGGGTCCATAACTTGAGGATTATCCTCATTGCTGCACAGAAGAATTACGTCCTGGAAGCACCGCTGGGTGTCAGCCCTGCTGCAGGAGCAACGCCAGATGTTATGAACGTCTGGCAAAGCAAAGCTGATGACTACTCGATAGTTCAGTGTGTCATGCTTTACGGCTTAGAATCGGGACTTCAACGACGTTTTGAACATCATGGAGCATATGAGATGTTTCAGGAGTTGAAGTTAATATTTCAAGCAAATGCCCGGATTGAGAGATATGAAGTCTCCAATAAGTTCTATAGCTGCAAGATGGAGGAGAACAGTTCTGTCAGTGAGCATATACTCAAAATGTCTGGGTATAATAATCACTTGATTCAATTGGGAGTTAATCTTCCAGATGATAGCGTCATTGGCAGAATTCTTCAATCACTGCCACCAAGCTACAAGAGCTTCGTGATGAACTATAATATGCAAGGGATGAACAAGACTATTCCCGAGCTCTTCGCGATGCTGAAAGCTGCGGAGGTAGAAATCAAGAAGGAGCATCAAGTGTTGATGGTCAGCAAGACCACTAGTTTCAAGAAAAAGGGCAAAGGGAAGAAGAAGGGGAACTTCAAGAAGAACAGCAAACAAGTTGCTACTCAAGAGAAGAAACCCAAACCTGGACCTAAGCCTGAAACTGAGTGCTTCTTTTGCAAGCACACTAGTCACTGGAAGCGGAACTGCCCCAAGTATTTGGCGGATAAAAAGGATGGCAAGGTGAACAAAGGTATATGTGATATACATGTTATTGATGTGTACCTTACTAATGCTCGCAGTAGCACCTGGGTATTTGATACTGGTTCTGTTGCTAATATTTGCAACTCAAAACAGGGACTACGGATCAAGCGAAGATTAGTTAAGGACGAGGTGACGATGCGCGTGTGAAACGGTTCCAAAGTCGATGTGATCGCAGTCGGCACGCTACCTCTACATCTACCTTCGGGATTAGTATTAGACCTAAATAATTGTTATTTGGTGCCAGCGTTAAGCATGAACATTATATCTGGATCTTGTTTGATGCGAGACGGTTATTCATTTAAATCAGAGAATAATGATTGTTCTATTTATATGAGTAATATCTTTTATGGTCATGCACCCTTGAAGAGTGGTCTATTCTTGTTGAATCTCGATAGTAGTAACACACATATTCATAATGTTGAAGCCAAAAGATGCAGAGTTGATAATGAGAGTGCAACTTATTTGTGGCACTGCCGTTTAGGTCATATCGGTGTAAAGCGCATGAAGAAACTCCATTTTGATGGACTTTTGGAACCACTTGATTATGAATCACTTGGTACTTGCGAACCGTGCCTCATGGGCAAGATGACAAAAACGCCATTCTCCGGTACTATGGAGAGAGCAACAGATTTGTTGGAAATCATACATACAGATGTATGTGGTCCGATGAATATTGAGGCTCGTGGCGGATATCGTTATTTTCTCACCTTCACAGATGATTTAAGCAGATATGGGTATATCTACTTAATGAAACATAAGTCTGAAACATTTGAAAAGTTCAAAGAATTTCAGAGTGAAGTTGAAAATCATCGTAACAAGAAAATAAAGTTTCTACGATCTGATCGTGGAGGAGAATATTTGAGTTACGAGTTTGGTGTACATTTGAAAAATTGTGGAATAGTTTCGCAACTCACGCCATCCGGAACACCACAGCGTAATGGTGTGTCCGAACGTCGTAATCGTACTTTACTAGATATGGTGCGATCTATGATGTCTCTTACTGATTTACCGCTATTGTTTTGGAGATACGCTCTAGAGACGGCCGCATTCACGTTAAATAGGGCACCATCAAAATCCGTTGAGACGACACCTTATGAACTGTGGTTTGGCAAGAAACCAAAGTTGTCGTTTCTGAAAGTTTGGGGCTGCGATGCTTATGTGAAAAAACTTCAACCTGATAAGCTCGAACCCAAATCGGAGAAATGTGTCTTCATAGGATATCCAAAGGAAACTATTGGATACACCATCTATCATAGATCTGAAGGCAAGACTTTTGTTGCTAAATTCGGAAACTTTCTAGAGAAGGAGTTTCTCTCGAAAGAAGTGAGTGGGAGGAAAGTAGAACTTGACGAGGTAACTGTACCTGCTCCCTTATTGGAAAGTAGTACATCACAGAAAACTGTTTCTGCGACACCTACACCAGTTAGTGAGGAAGCTAATGATGATGATCATGAAACTTCAGAATAAGATACTACTGAACCTCGTAGATCAACCAGAGTAAGATCCGCACCAGAGTGGTACGGTAATCCTGTTCTGGAAGTCATGTTATTAGATCATGATGAACCTACGAACTATGAAGAAGCGATGGTGAGCCCAGATTCCGCAAAGTGGCTTGAAGCCATGAAATCTGAGATGGGATCCATGTATGAGAACAAAGTATGGACTTTGGTTGACTTGCCCGATGATCGGCAAGCAATTGGGAATAAATGGATCTTCAAGAAGAAGACTGACACTGACGGTAATGTTACTGTCTACAAAGCTTGACTTGTCGCAAAAGGTTTTCGGCAAGTTCAAGGGATTGACTACGATGAGACCTTCTCACCCGTAGCGATGCTTAAGTCTGTCCGAATCATGTTAGCAATTGCCGCATTTTATGATTATGAAATTTGGCAGATGGATGTCAAAACTGCATTCCTGAATGGATTTCTGGAAGAAGAGTTGTATATGATGCAACCAGAAGGTTTTGTCGATCCAAAGGGAGCTAACAAAGTGTGCAAGCTCCAGCG
This sequence comes from Triticum aestivum, assembly GCF_018294505.1. Taxonomy (NCBI): domain Eukaryota; kingdom Viridiplantae; phylum Streptophyta; class Magnoliopsida; order Poales; family Poaceae; genus Triticum; species Triticum aestivum. The sequence goes on from NC_057800.1 coordinate 47,247,149, forward strand.
ATCCATTTATGGACTGGTGCAAGCCTCTCGGAGTTGGAATAAACGTTTTGATAGTGTGATCAAAGCATTTGGTTTTATACAGACTTTCGGAGAAGCCTATATTTACAAGAAAGTGAGTGGGAGCTCTGTAGCATTTCTGATATTATATGTGGATGACATATTGTTAATTGGAAATAATATAGAATTTCTGGATAGCATAAAGGGATACTTGAATAAGAGTTTTTCAATGAAAGACCTCGGTGAAGCTGCTTACATATTAGGCATAAAGATCTATAGAGATAGATCAAGACGCTTAATTGGACTTTCACAAACAACATACCTTGACAAAATTTTGAAGAAGTTCAAAATGGATCAAGCAAAGAAAGGATTCTTGCCTGTGTTACAAGGTGTGAAATTGAGTAAGACTCAATGCCCGACCACTGCAGAAGATAGAGAGAATATGAAAGATGTTCCCTATGCATCAGCAATAGGATCTATCATGTATGCAATGCTGTGTACCAGACCTGATGTGTGCCTTGCTATAAGTCTAGCAGGGAGGTACCAAAGTAATCCAGGAGTGGATCACTGGACAGCGGTCAAGAACATCCTGAAATACCTGAAAAGGACTAAGGATATGCTTCTCGTATATGGAGGTGACAAAGAGCTCGTCGTAAAAGGTTACGTTGATGCAAGCTTTGACACTGACCCGGACGATTCTAAATCGCAAACTGGATACGTGTTTACATTAAACGGTGGAGCTGTCAGTTGGTGCAGTTCTAAACAAAGCGTCGTAGCGGGATCTACATGTGAAGCGGAGTACATAGCTGCTTCGGAAGCAGCAAATGAAGGAGTCTGGATTAAGGAGTTCATATCCGATCTAGGTGTCATACCTAGTGCATCGGGTCCAATGAAAATCTTTTGTGACAATACTGGTGCAATTGCCTTGGCAAAGGAATCCAGATTTCACAAGAGAACCAAGCACATCAAGAGATGCTTCAATTCCATCCGGGATCTAGTCCAGGTGGGAGACATAGAGATTTGCAAGATACATACGGATCTGAATATTGCAGACCCATTGACTAAGCCTCTTCCACGAGCAAAACATGATCAGCACCAAGGCTCCATGGGTGTTAGAATCATTACAGTGTAATCTAGATTATTGACTCTAGTGCAAGTGGGAGACTGAAGGAAATATGCCCTAGAGGCAATAATAAAGTTATTATTTATTTCCTTATAATCATGATAAATGTTTATTATTCATGCTAGAATTGTATTAACCGGAAATATAATACATGTGTGAATACATAGACAAACAAAGTGTCACTAGTATGCCTCTACTTGACTAGCTCGTTAATCAAAGATGGTTATGTTTCCTAACCATGAACAATGAGTTGTTATTTGATTAACGAGGTCACATCATTAGTTGAATGATCTGATTGACATGACCCATTCCATTAGCTTAGCACCCGATCGTTTAGTATGTTGCTATTGCTTTCTTCATAACTTATACATGTTCCTATAACTATGAGATTATGCAACTCCCGTTTACCGGAGGAACACTTTGGGTACTACCAAACGTCACAACGTAACTGGGTGATTATAAAGGAGTATTACAGGTGTCTCCAAAGGTACATGTTGGGTTGGCGTATTTCGAGATTAGGTTTTGTCACTCCAATTGTCGGAGAGGTATCTCTGGGCCCTCTCGGTAATGCACATCACATAAGCCTTGCAAGCATTGCAACTAATGAGTTAGTTGTGGGATGATGTATTACAGAACGAGTAAAGAGACTTGCCGGTAACGAGATTGAACTAGGTATTGGATACCGACGATCGAATCTCGGGCAAGTAACATACTGATGACAAAGGGAACAACGTATGTTGTTATGCGGTCTGACCGATAAAGATCTTCGTAGAATATGTAGGAGCCAATATGGGCATCCAGGTCCCGCTATTGGTTATTGACCGGAGACATGTCTCGGTCATGTCTACATTGTTCTCGAACCCGTAGGGTCCGCACGCTTAAGGTTACGATGACAGTTATATTATGAGTTTATGCATTTTGATGTACCGAAGGTTGTTCGGAGTCCCGGATGTGATCACGGACATGACGAGGAGTCTCAAAATGGTCGAGACATAAAGATTGATATATTGGAAGCCTATGTTTGGATATCGGAAGTGTTCCGGGTGAAATCGGGATTTTACCGGAGTACCGGGAAGGTTACCGGAACCCCCCGGGAGCTAAATGGGCCATGATGGGCCTTAGTGGAAAAGAGAAGAGGGAGCCCTACATGAGCTGCGCGCCTCCCCCTTCCCCTAGTCCTATTAGGACTAGGAGAGGTGGCCGGCCCCCTCTCTCTCTTTTCCCCCTCCGCGAATCCTATTCCAACTAGGATTGGGGGGGATCCTACTCCCAGAGGGAGTAGGACTCTCCTGGCGCACCCCTTGTGGCCGGCCAGCCTCCCCCCTTTGGTCCTTTATATACTGAGGTAGAGGCACCCTAGAACACACAAGTTGATCCACGTGATCTATTCCTTAGCCGTGTGCGGTGCCCCCAGCCACCATAGTCCTCGATAATACTGTAGCGGAGTTTAGGCGAAGCCCTGCTGCTGTAGTGCATCAAGATCGTCACCACGCCGTCGTGCTGACGGAACTCTTCCCGACACTTTGCTGGATCGGAGTCCGGGGATCGTCATCGAGCTGAACGTGTGCTCGAACTCGGAGGTGCTGTAGTTTCGGTGCTTGATCGGTTGGATCATGAAGACGTACGACTACTTCCTCTACGTTGCGTCAACGCTTCCGCAGTCGGTCTACGTGGGTACGTAGACAACACTCTCCCATCTCGTTGCTATGCATCACATGATCTTGCGTGAGCGTAGGAATTTTTTTGAAATTACTACGAAACCCAACAATCGCAGCATAGGCATAGCAAAAGAGCGAGCATCTAGGAAGCAAAGATAGAAGTGATTTCGAGGGTATGGTCATCTTGCCTGAGATCCCGCAAGGAAGAAGAACGAGTCCATGAAGAAGACAAACAGACGTAGTCGAACGGTTCCTCACAAACGCGATGTTATCGGAACCAAGCCGAAGAAGCAACACCGGAAAGAAGCACACAGCATAGTAAACAACCAACACATGAACATGGCATGATATGCGGGATGCGAGATGCGGTGCATATGCATGATTTGGAAAGGAATGATTGAACCTGGCCTCAACTTGGAAATCCAAGAGTGCCACTGGAAAGAGGAGTTGATTTCAGTCAAAATCAATATAAAGATCACCGGAATCAGATGCACGGTTTGGAAATGGCAAGCAAAACAAATATGGCACCGGTCTGCGATTAACAGCAAGTAGCCTTCTAAATGCATCAAGATAATTAAGCTACGGCACTCAAACATGGCAACAAAATACATGGCAGGGATCCACTCAAGATGCTAGACAAAAGATGAACACTGAGATACAGCTAAATCACTCATTAATAGGTTCAAACAAGCATGGCAAAAGTGCAAATGATAACATGTTACAGACTTAGAGAAAATAACACGAGTCAGGAATTTATCATCAGGAAGCAATGTTTAGAGCACGATAACTACATGCTACAGGAACATATCATGGCAAAACAAGGCATGGTATGAAGCTACTCAAAGCATACAACAAAAGTCCCTTAGTGATCATGAGCCAAAAGGGATACGAAAATACAATTGCAAGCATGTGAACATACCAAAAACATAAACAAATTCAGACTTAGTGAAAAACTGGAGCATGGCAAAACAGATATCAAGTAGGCATGTTTACGAGCTCGATGCACTCACTACTAGGCATTGCATGACAAACTAAGCATACACCCAGCAAATAGACATGGCATAGAAGCTATACATGGCAAGAACAACAAGATAGCATGCACGAATCAACAACAACAAGCTCGGCAAAATCGCTAAACATGTTAACAATCTGCCAGGAACATTTTATAGCAAAAGTAGAGCTCGATTGACTCAAGCTAGGGTGCTCCATAAATGCAAACAAAGACATGGATGGATAGAGCACCACAATATCTACAAAACATCCTTACTGATCATGCTCAAAAGAGGCACGGATCACTAGGAAACAACATGAACATATGGCATACAAATAATGACAGGGCAAGAACTTAGTGAAATTCTAAGTACCTGAAATCAGCATCATCGAGTAAGCTACTTTTCATGCTTGTGCTAGTCACCACAAAGATCACAAAAATACATGGCATACTCCCCTGTAAAGATGGCATGGCATTCTACAAAACACATGTAGAGCTCAAGATCATAGCATACACACATTAATCATGACAAAAATGACAAAAGTGCATTTGCTGAAACAGACCTGAAACTATCATCACATAGCCCTCTTCCAACAACATTTAGGGCATCAAGATGAGCTCAAATGAAAATGATGCAATGAGATGAAATGATGTACTCGTCGAGACGAACATTTTGATATGCTACACGCACGAATCCGAGCAACGGTGATGAAGTTATGATGCGTTGAAATATGCATAAAATTATTGAGACTTAGACGAAGATATCACCTCCCGAAAACAGATCTAGGGTTTCGGGGCACGTGGATCGAAGTTCGTCGGAGTTTCGCTAGAGAATGACGCGAGGAGGTGGTCAGAGCTGAGGAAGAGGCCGGCGAGGTCCGGGGGCGCCGGATCAGGGGGCGCGGGCTCCATCCCGGCCGGATCCATGGCCGCCGGGGTCGGG
>NC_057800.1:47252262-47281757 GCF_018294505.1 Triticum aestivum
GCGGGCAGGCCGGCCTCGGGCCCGGCGGGCCGCGGCGGCGGGGAGGAGAGAGAGGAGGCGCGGGCGACATGTGGCGGTGGCGGATTGGTTGGAGGGCGGTGGCGGACATGTCCGGCGGCGGGGAGGATTTGTCCGGCAGCGGGGAGAGAATTTGATCTAGGGTTTGCCCGAAATTTCGGGGAGAGAGGCCTTTTTATAGGTAGAGGGAACTAGGAGGCTCCAAATTGAGCACGGTTTGCGGACACGCGATCGTGATCGAACGAACTAGATGATGGAAGGGGTTTTGGTGGGTTTTGGGCCACTTTGGAGGGGTGTTGGGCTGCAACACACACGAGGCCTTTTCGGTCCCTTGATTAACCATTGAAGTATCAAACGAAGTCCAAATAGCACGAAACTTGACAGGCGGTCTACCGGTAGTAAACCAAGGCCGCATGACAAGTCTCGGTCCAATCCGAAAACGTTTAACACCCGCACATGAAAAGAGGTAGAAAGGAACACCGGAGGACATAGGAGCGCCGATTGCAAAACGAACAACGGGGAAAATGCTCGGATGCATGAGACGAACATGTATGCAAATGAAATGCACATGATGACATGATATGAGATGTATGACACGCAAACAATGACAAGGCAACAACAGCGAATAACTGGAAGACCCCTGGCACATCGGTCTTGGGGCATTACACCAGAACTGCCATAACTTCTACAAAAGAGCTCTGAATTGAGCAAACTCAAGCTTATAGAAAAAAGAGGCAGGGGAGGTATGCCTAACAAATGAAGGAGTGAGACCTCCAACAAAGAAGAAACGGGCATAACCTCCAACATCGAAAACATCATAGAATATGCAAGTGAACTCCGTTTTCGATGAACTCGAGCTTGTCATCAAGATGACCATAAGCTCCAAAACTCTCAAAGAGAACCAAACAAGAACCAAGAAAGATGATGCATGGATGCAATGGTTTGAGCTCTCTACGAACGATACGATCAAGCTACTCATCGAGAGCCCCCCTTGATAGTACGACAATCGATCCTATAACCCGGTCTCCCAACTACCACTATGAGACCGGTAAAATAGGAAACCTATCAAGGGCAAACCTTTGTCTTGCACATAGTCCACTTGAGCTAGATGATGATGATCTTGACGTCCTCAAGTTGGACCATCTTTCTTGATTGTGTTGGATCGATGAAGACTAGTTGATTGCTCCCCCATACTCCACTATGGGTGAGCCACTCTTCGGCATATCTTCATAAATCCATTGTTACCGTAATGGACGGCAAGCTTCAAGCATTTGATCTCTTCATGATGCTCCACTTGAACTTGCACATCGCAACCTAACCCCACAAAGAACTCTCACGAAAACCATGTGTTAGCAAACAAAGCGTAATGGACAATGCTTACCATACCATGGGATCACTTGATCCCTCGGTACATCTTGTATACTTTGTGTGTTGATCAACTTGATTCATTCTTGACTTAATCTTGATCAACCTTGAATCTTTCCAATTCTCTTCATTTGGATGATGTCTTGAAGGTAGACATGAATGATCACACAATCTTCTTCTTCAAGACATGCTTGTAATAAGCTCAACACTCACATGACCAATCTTTGGATAATTCCTTGAATAGCACCTTGGTCGACACAAACTCTCCTTGAAACCAACACATGTACTCCAAGAAAAGCCTATGGACAAAAGCTTCAAATATAACTCAAGGCAACCATTAGTCCATAGAGATTGTCATCAATTACCAAAACCAAACATGGGGGCACCGCATGTTCTTTCAGCTATGATGACAGATATGAAAGAAAATTGGAGCCAATGTAAGCATGAACATGTGAGGCAATACCTGTCAGAATGAGGATATAGTGAAGCAAATCACCCCAGAGCAAGGTCGTCGGTCATATGAAATTCAGTGGGAGCATCATAGAAAGGAAAAAAGGACACCCAAGTTGGAGACGGTTTCCTTAAGTCAGAATATTCATGCTTGTCTCGTGAGCAACAAAATCTCGAGGATGAGATTTCTTTAAGGGGGGAGGTTTGTAACACCCTGGATTTTGGCTCTTTCTTTTTCTTTTGATTTTCTGTGGATTTTGCTTTGGATTTCTTTTTCTGTGGCTCTGTAGTCTGAAAACCGGAGAAGATGACCTCTTCTTCCTTTCCAGAGTGGTTTGTCATTCTCGAAACCATCCCAAGATCATGTCATTTCCCATCTTGTAGGTCAACACAAGGCCAGTCGACAATGGGGAGGGGAGGCGTCCTGAAGGACAGTAGTATTGGGCGGTGCACCATTGCTACCCGAGTTGCCTAGGAGGCACACATGACTAAATCAGTTTATGTGCATCAAAGCAAAGGTATGGTAGGATGTACCAACAAATATATTTACAAATCAAAAAATCAACTCTCGTTCCAACCAGATTCAGCCAGAGCTATCTCTCTCCATTATCTACCACATATCAGCCATTTGTAGAAACAATGTTCCTCACATTAGAATTTTAAAATAAAACAATGGATAAGAAAGGAAGGCATTGCTAAGCTAATAAATTTCAATTTAATGCGCATGCTTCATGGCGCAACATGGCGTATAGTCGAAATAAAACCTCCACCGGATTAGGTCACTCCCACACACTAATCCACTAGTTCTATCTCAAAAAGTTTGGCCTACTAAAAAAGGTGTATTCGCAATATGCCGATATTTTGGTATCATCTCTCTCTCTCTCTCTCTCTCTCTCTCTCTCTCTCTCTCTCTCTCTCCCCTCCCCCTCCCTCTTAGCGCATGCATCTCTCCACTGACTCTACCAAGCAGTCGCCGACATTCGCCCCTCCTAGTGACCCTATGGCGCATCTCCTCCATGAGAAAAGGTGAGTGCCCCTGATTTTTCTTACCTTCTCCCTGAGATCCAACTTCCCCAATTTCAGTTTTGTTTATTGATGATTCACTTCTTCTCTTTAATTTTAGGAACCCTAAATCCAAATTGGCTGAGGGGATTTCTGACTCGATTCTGAGCCGCCTCGCTTCCTCGTCGGTGCTACCGCTCGATGATGAGGACCTTCTCCAGGAGATCCTCCTCCACCTCCCTCCACAACCATCCTCCCTCCCGCGCGCCTCGCTTGTTTGCCCATGCCGGCGTAACATCCTTTCCAACCACAAGTTTCTCCGCCGCTTTCGCAAGCATCACCGGAAACCACCTCTGCTTGGCTTCTTTGCAAGGTGTTTAATCAGTAAAGCGACCGTCTTCACTTCTGTCCTTAACTCGCCTGACTGCATCCCTGCTGGTCGCTTTCTCGTGCCACACAGCCACAACCCGTTCAAGGAGTTGCGCTTCATGGGATGCCGCCATGGCCTCGCTGTCCTATTCGAAATGTCACTACATTCCCCCATGCCAACGGGTTTGATTGTGTGGGATCCACTCAATGGTCAACAACACAACCATTTGACAATGCCATCAGGGCTCAATGGTGACAAATGGGAGTGTTGGAATGCCACTGTGTTGTGCACTAATGTCGAAGATGGTCATGTGCACGGTGATTGCTTCTCGAGCCCGTTCAAATTGGTCTTGATCTTCAACAGAGACACAGATGCTTCAACCTGCGTCTACGAATCGATATCTGGTGTATGGGGAGATATTGTCTCCGTGGAAACCAAGAAAGTAATTTCTCCCTTGAGACCCAGCATTCTGATTGGAAATGTACTTTACTGGTTGCTTGTTGGAGGTGAAGTCCTTGTGCATGATTTTGAAAGGCAGAGTCTTGGTCTGATTGAGAAGCCAGCAGACACACATAATGGACATGTCGAGCTTTCTTATCATCTCTTACGGATAGAGGATAATGGACTTGGTATGGCCATTGTGTCAGAACTTACAATTAAATTATGGGAGAGGAAATCCAACTGTGATGGTGTTGCTGAAGAAAATTGCTCCACTGGATGGGTTGTTTCCGCAGACAATGCCTAGTGGTCACATGTGGATATTTTTGGTGGGGTATGATGAGGAAGCAAATGTGATTGTTCTGTCTACTATGAGTGGCATGTTCATGCTCCAACTTGATTCTATGCAAATCAAAGATATTTCTATGAGAATTAATCTACGTCACTCAGTCATTTATCCCTATAGAAATTTCTATACGGTAATACCTCACTATCTACATTGCACAAACTACAGTAATACAATTAATTTTTATTCGTTGACATTCATTCTAGTTACTTTTAGTTTCTTAGTCTGTGTGGTGATCTTATGGTGATGTAATTTCTTATACTCGGCAACACTTGAACTAGAAAAGGGGAAGAACCATAACTATTGTTGTCTCTTAGTTGATCTTTTCGCATGACTTTTCTAGCAGTTGGAAACTAGTTGATCCCTAATTTCTAAAATAGTATTACGGTAGGTACATTTGGAAGTTTAAAGCCTGATATCTTTTTCATTCAACATTTTTCTTCACAGATATATCTTGATAGTAATAATCAATTCAAATATCATTTAGTTTTTTCATCAAAAACAATATGTCATTTTCTTAATATGTGTATTATGTTTTGGCCCATTGGATATATCTAGTACATGTTCTCACAAGAATAATTCTGGATTACTATTTTTTTTGAACATGTAAATAGTCTTTACATATCTTGAAAAAGTATTATTATTGTTGTTTCTTGATATTAATCCCCTCTCACTTAGAGCAAACCATATTAGTGAATTTGAATAGGTGAGGAGAAGGGTACCCAGGCGAGGACTACTACAACTACACATATGGTGAATTGCGGAATATGACCTAGAAGGCACATGTGGGGGCTGGAATTAATGGGCATCATATAATCTAAAGCTTTGTATTTCCTGAATACTTGTATGACCATCTATCTAGTATGGCTAGCTGGAGCTCAAGTGCTAAGAGATGTAATAATAAATAAAGTTGTGAATCCTACTTAAGACTTCTAGCCCAATGTGGCATCTTATTCTAGTTTTAATGACGATCTAGCTATTCCATGTTGCAATACCAGATCGTGGCTTATTATCTGACAAATAATATTTTCTCAAGTCATAATCCAAGTGGTGTACCATATTTTTATAGAAGGAATGAGGATAATGCACAAGAAACTTGTGAGCGATGCAAACATCAACGCAAGCGGAACCACTCAACACCTACAACTCCAGTCACCGTCATTATATAAGGTAATGGTGGCACATGGTGTCACAATTCTGCTACGTACACTCGTCTGTGTATACATCTATATAAGTCATACCATAGAGCAGAATTCGACACTTTTTTTGATTCGGGAACTGAGGAGGTGAGATGAGCAAGTAGAGAAGAGATGCGTCGAGTCGTATTTTGGTAAATGCCCTCAACACTAAAATTTCCGTTTTAAATATCCATCTCCACCACTTGTTGTCCTCAGATTTTCATTACCCAAGAAATATTTATTATCACAAACCATTTTTTTTATTCATGACATAGTTTAGACTTTGATTGTTGCTTCAATATTTGAAAGTTTGCTATTATTGTCTTTTGCTTGAAAGGTAGTGAGATATTTTAAGTTTGCTACTCCCTAGTATTATTGTTCGACGAGCTCCCACACCGTCGTCTCCAGGCTGCCGCCGGCCTTGGGGAGAGGAAAGGGGCAAAATGAAGGAATCTCCCGCACTCGTTGAACCAAAGGAACCGTAATCGTTGTTTGGGAGAGGATAGAACAGCATAATTCAAATTGGGCGCTGATCAAAATCATACACACCTGAACATATCAGCATATTCACAAATCAAATTGAATATGAACTCTCGTTCTGATCAGATTCAGAGATATCTCTCCCATTATCTATGAACATATTCAGCATGTTAAACCATGTTGAATCAAGTACATGAATGGAGATCAGTTTTCGAGGGAAACTACATGATTTACAACACAAGTGTTCAAAATTCCTCACCGCCATTTGGCTAACAATATAATAATAGCCTCTACACCTCCCTTTTATATAGGACGCGGTAGGCCAATCATACACTAAGATAGCCTTCCTCTTCCAAAATTAAGATGGGGATGACTACTCATGCTATCTGTCATCAGAAGATGTGAATGGAATGTCAAATGTTACTTTGCTCAAGTACTAATGATTACTCTACTTGGAAAGAAAAAAGAACCTTCCAACGAATTCTACCAAAAGAAAGTTGCCATCATTTTCAGAGGATAGCGTTGGGTGGTTCAAAACATTTTCCAGCACTTCGTTTCAACAGGATTTCGGGTAATCAATCCGCTGACCTGCTCTGACATTCTCCAACATTTTCCTGCAAAAGTTAATACACAATACAAAAATTAGTGAACGAACATCATGGTCCCGAAAGACAACGAGAAAAGAAGGCAAACCTTGCTACAGTTGCTATCCATGCTCTCTCATGCCTGTATTTCAACCATCTTCGTCGCACGTTTCCTCTTGGTAGGTTTCGCAGTGTCACTGGTAACTTCGGTGGCCACAAGTTTTTTAGCAGGTAGCTGGCCAATAAAGAGAACATTCTGCGCCCAACCAGCATACTCGCCAAATTTGGCTACAAATGCATCGGCAACAACAATGCTCAGTTTTGGAGTCAGGCTCTTGCCAGCTAGCTCAGGCAACATATATTGTGTAGCAACCTGTAAACTCCACATGGTTAGGGTTTGAAGACAAACAAAATAGGCTTTCAAATCATATAGAACATATCCAGAGAATCTTTCTTGACACTGCATCCTCAAGGTTCAAATGTATTTTTGAACCCACACAAGAGTTGTCATTTCTGAACATTACTTTCATTTTGTATAAATTTCAGTGGCGATTGGTTACTTCACCCATTTCAAAGGATGAAAATTTTATTTCCCGACAATATAACAATTTGGTATTGGTACATCCATCAACCCATGAAATTTAAGCATGATTAGCTTAGGAAATGTATAACATGTTAACATGGTCCAAACTCTTACAATTCATCTAGGTGAAGCCTTCAACTTGTTGCTAACCAACAGAAAAGGACTATCATAACTAAAACCAGCCCATCAAAACCACCTAATTTTGTGAGAATGGACAAAGAGTAGGTGGAAAGGCACATCAGATTAAGCCATTTTTACAGCAAGAGTACAATGGTTAACCAGACATAGCATACCTTCCAGACATGTGTGTCGACAGGAATAGCCTGATTCTTATCAAGAGAGAACAGAGCAATGCAGGCTGCAACTTTTGGACCAACACCTGGCAGCGTACAAAGACCCTCAATTACCTCTGGAAGTTCCCTGTCACGCAGCAAGGCAAGCCATTTTGCGCCTCCACCAGGCTTGGCCATCAATTCTTTAGCAGTGCCAACAACATACTTTGCCCTGCTCATTCGTAGGAACAGAAACATTTTCTCAAATCAGTTTAGTGTAAGTATCTAGTAATGCTGCATGAACTACAGATACTCATAACTGAGATATGATTCAGACAATCTATCCAAAATCAGTAATTGTATGTGTGAGGTTGTTTTTCCACAGTTGAAATTTATGCACACAATTAGACAAATGTGATACTGAGATTCTTCAGTACATTCATACATGTAAGACAGTAGGAAGTAGGATATCAATACCATCATCACTAAACAAGAATACAACTGCTCATCGCTTGAATTATTGAATAATCAGCCCCCTGATATGGCCACCCATAGCACAGGATTTTCATTTCTCAACAAACACGACAGGTGGACATATCTGGATGCTAAACAGAGTACATTAAGGACTACCTATAACTGAATTAACAGCAAGTAGATGGAACCATGTGCCACACAACACAAGCTGAAATAACAATTAGTTCATCTCAAGACAATGACGCTACAACAAAACCAGACTAGCTGTGCTGAATTCAACACAAAAAGACTGCCAATGCTTAGAGCGTAGCATAAATTGTACTCCGTATATAACTAAGAAGATAGATACAGTACACACGAGGCAGGAACTGACGGACCTGTACCCAAACCCAGCCTCCCGAAGCTCCTGCTCTGACACCTGCGCGAGCCGCTCGACAGTGGGGAACCGGTGGAAGACGAAGCCGCCGACCTCTCCGAGCCGCTCTCCGTATCCGGCCAGCGTCCAGACCATCTTCTCGATCCGCGCGATGTTGTTGTTGGAGGAGCAGAGGAACTGGAACAGACACTCGACCGGGTCCTGCCTGAGCACCCGTGCGCCACCGCCGCCGAGCCGTGCCGCGACCTCCGCGAAGCGCGCATCGGCGGCGGTGAACCGGACCCAGAGGTCGGCGAGGGGGACGGCCGCGTTCAGATAGTCGCACAGCGCGGCCCGGGCGGTGGCTACGGAGGGGGAGGCGGGGTCGCCGTTGTGGAGGAGGAAGGCGAGGCGGTCGTCGTCGGGGAGGTGGGAGAGGGAGACGAGGTGCGGGCCCACGGCAGCGGTGAATCGGAGCGGGGAGAGCGAGGTGCGGCGCCAGAGGAAGGTCTGGCCGGTGGGGAGGGTGAGCGGGAGGGAGAGCTCGGCGAGGGAGAGGGGGAGCGGGTGCCACTCCTCGTCGGCGAGGGGTAGGCGGCGGCGGGCGGGGGGAGGGTGCTGGTGGGTGGTCTCGGGCTTGGGGGTTTCTGTGGGTGCGGCCGGCGGTGGGGTGGAGGAGAGGAGGGCAGGGGAGGGCGGCATCGGCGGCCTGACGGTGCGCTGGCGGCGAGGAGGCGTGGCGGAGGCGGCGGAGGCGACGCGGGGGAGGAGCGGGGGACGCATGGTAGGGGGAAAACCGTAAGCTCAGCACGAAGGCGGAAAAGCGTGGTAACACATTCTCTTCTTCGCCTGAAAGTACCGTTGGACGCATCCTGTTGCTCGACGCGGCTTTTTTACCGTTGGACGCATCCTGTTGCTCGACGCGGCTGACGCTCGTCACAGCGGGCAGTAACTCTACTATACCAGTGTTAGTGTTATGCAGTTATTATCTTTATAGTGCAAAAAGAAACATAGTAATAATGTTATAGTTGAATTCATTTATTAATTTGTTGGCTCATCTTTTTTTAAGAAGTGCTGTGTTACAGTAACATATTATGTTGGAACTTTAAACACATCTCTTTTTATTAAATAATGCCACATAAGCAAACTCATCTTAGACTGCATTGTGTTACTTGCTAAGTTACCCCCACTATAACTAGCCTGATGTGCAGTGGGCGGTCCCCCAGTGCAGAGTAGGCCTTGATCTTTTCTTTTCCCTTCAGAAAGAATAGATATTTGTAAAATATAAAAAATTCACCGGAAGATAATTAATTAAAATTACATTGAAATTTTTGGATCACCAAACGACCACTACCTCTAACCATTGTCACTGCTTCCATACCGGACCTGGGCTAACATTGTTGTTGACTGCCAGAAAGTCTTCGTGTGCATGACTCAAAGGACCGGTGCCCTGGAGCCGTAGTCGCCATAGTTTTTTTTAAAGGAGGAAGACCCCGGCCTCTGCATCTGGGCGATGCATGCAGCCACTTTATTAATTATTCATAAAAGATCGTACAAAGAAATACAACAGTAAGTCTGAAGCCACCGTCTAGGCAACATCTGTCGCTACTCATATCCAGTTGATGAAGGGGTGCTGATAGTTCGGGCCTAATACCACAGACCACGCAGTCAAGTCTAACATCTAAGACCTGAGGCCCCAACCAAGCCACTTGCCGGGTATGGGGCACACACCGGTCCGACGCGCTCTCAGAAGCCGCCGCCGCCAACTGCCACCACTCCATCTTCAGAGTTGTACTGACGCATCATCCTTGCCCAGTCTAGCTGCCGTCGACACCACTATGGCGCCTAACATCACCACCTCCCTACGGGCGAACTGCTTAGCACGTCGCGGTCGCCGCCGGTACACCTCAGCACCAATGCCGCCAAGTACCACTAGCCGACACAACTTGAAGTCTTTGGAAGATCTGTCGTGCGTAGCACCTACCGGCCAGGCATGACAAAGCGTAGCACCTGTCGGCCAGGCATGACTTGACATCTCCATCGAAGCTCCGTGCAAGACGAAGCCACTCCACCTCCTACCTCTGACTTCCAGCGCTGCTCCACAAACGATACTCCCAAGAGAGAAACGACACCATAGTGCCGCCATCGTCCGATCTGGAAAACCAGATCATAGGGTTTCCCCCGAAGCAGCATGAGTGGGTCGACGGTAGTTACAGAACGACGCCTTCATCAAGGTAACGGTGCAAAACGCCGCCATTGTCCGCCATCGGCTCAGTTTTCACCGGCAACTATGTCTCCCCGACTTGTAGCCGGGACTAGATTACAGAGCTCGTGATCCGATCATCCAGACCCAGGTCGACCACCTCCGACGTAGGAGATGACCACCACTGCCATAATCCTCATGATGCGATGCAGACCCAGAGTGCTTCAGCGAGCCGTTGCCGAATCCGACGAGATGTGATAACCCACAAGTATAGGGGATCGCAACCGTTTTCGAGGGTAGAGTATTCAACCCAAATTTATTGATTCGACACAAGGGGAGCCAAAGAATATTCTCAAGTATTAGCAGGCGAGTTGTCAATTCAACCACAACTGGAAACTTAATATCTGCAGCAAAGTGTTTAGTAGCAAAGTAATATGATAGTAGTGATAACGGTAGCAAAAGTAATATTTTTGGTGTTTTATAGTGATGATAACAATAGCAACGGAAAAGTAAATAAGCAAAGAATAATATATGGAAAGCTCGTAAGCAATGGATCGGTGATAGAGAATTATGCCAGATGCGATCGATCATGTAACAGTCATAACCTAGGGTGACACAGAACTAGCTCCAATTCATCAATGTAGTGTAGGCATGTATTCCGAATATAGTCATATGTACTTATGGAAAAGAACTTGCATGACATCTTTTGTCCTACCCTCCCGTGGCAGCGGGGTCCTGGCGGAAACTAAGGGATATTAAGGCCTCCTTTTAGTAGAGTACCGGACCAAAGTATTAACACATAGTGAATACATGAACTCCTCAAACTACGGTCATCACCGGGACTGGTCCCTATTATTGTCACTTCGGGGTTGCCGGATCATAACACATAGTAGGTGACTATAGACTTGCAAGATAGGATCAAGAACTATCATATATTGATGAAAACATAATAGGTTCAGATCTGAAATCATGGTTGTCGGTGTCAAAACCGACGGATCTCGGGTAGGGGGTCCTGAACTGTGCGTCTAGGCCGGATGGTAACAGGAGGCAAGGGACACGAAGTTTTACCCAGGTTCGGGCCCTCTTGATGGAGGTAAAACCCTACATCCTGCTTGATTAATATTGATGATATGGGTAGTACAAGAGTAGATCTACCATGAGATCGAAGAGGCTAAACCCTAGAAGTTAGCCTATGGTATGATTGTTGATGTGTATGTTGTCCTACGGACTAAAACCCTCTGGTTTATATAGACACCGGATGGGGTTAGGGTTACATAGAGTCGGTTACAATGGTAGGAGATCTACATATCCGTATCGCCAAGCTTGCCTTCCACGCCAAGGAAAGTCCCTTCCGGACGGGACGGAGTCTTCAATCTTGTATCTTCACAGTCCAGTAGTCCGGCCAAAGGATATAGTCCGGTTATCCGGACACCCCCTAATTCAGGACTCCCTCAGTAGCCCCTGAACCAGGCTTCAATGACGACGAGTCCGGCGCGCAGATTGTCTTCGGCATTGCAAGGCGGGTTCCTCCTCCAAGTACTTCGTAGAAGATTTTGAACACAAAGATAGTGTCCGGCTCTGCAAAATAAGTTTCCACATATTGCCATAGAGAGAATAATATTTACACCAATCTAATCTGCTGACGTATTCCGTAGCGTGACATACCACGGCCAAGCCTTTATCCAAGTCGTTTCATTATCCCACCTTAGCGCGTTATGCCAGGCAGTTTCCTTGGCACGTCTTGTTAAAGCAGAGATCGTGTCCCCTTATCCCGGGATTCTCATCAATACGAGCGTGGGTAACCCAACCGCGCCATTGATTACGGCGCTTGGAGATAAGCGAGTTTTACCAGGCTGGTGGGGACATGTAGTTGTGTCCACCCATATAAGGGGATAAGGATCCACCTTTTCACCTACGCCTTCTTCCTCCTTCACCTATCCATTCTTGCGTACTCGAGCTCCAGCGCCCAAGTCCGCACTCCCACCTCAACCTTCTCCAGCCATGTCCGGAGCAGGAGGCAAGTGGATGGTCTCCTCCGTCACGGAGGGACATATCAAAAAGCTGAGGAAGGCCGGATGCCTGTCTAACGACATCGCGTACCGGCTCCCCGAAAAGGGGCAGCTCATCCCCACCCCTAGGCCCCATGAGAGGGTGGTGTTCCTCCCCCATTTCCTCCGCGGACTGGGCTTCCCTCTCCACCCATTTGTCCGGGGGCTCATGTTCTACTACGGCCTGGATTTCCACGATCTGGCCCTGAACTTCATCCTCAACATCTCGGCATTTATCGTCGTGTGCGAGGCCTTCCTTCGCATCCGCCCCCATTTCGTCCTATGGCTCAAGACTTTCAACGTCAAGCCGAAGGTGGTGCGCGGCAACCAGGCGGAGTGCGGAGGTGCCATGGTGGGCAAGATGGCCAATGTCCTATGGCTCGAGGGCTCCTTTGTGGAGACCCTGAAGGGGTGGCAATCGGGGTGGTTTTACATCACCGAGCCGCACGATGCCGAATGGGCCGCACCCCTCGGGTTTCGATTTGGACCCCCTACGTGGCTCACCTCCTAAAAGGAGACGAGCCTGTCTTGGGGTAAAAAAGAAGAGCTGACCGGACTCCAAACATGCATCCAAACCCTGGCGGATAAGAAGCTCAAACTTGTCAACGTAGTCCAGGTTATGCTCATCCGTCTGATCCTCCCGTGTCAACAACGGGCTTTCAACCTGTGGGAGTTCGACCCGGCGCGGCACCAAACTCTGAGCAGGCTCTTCGACAAGACGTGCGAAGATGCCTGGAAGGTGCTTTTCAAAGGCGCTGATGCTCCCGCATCCGCTACCGAGGATCGCGGATTCAGTGCGTAGCGTCACGCTCTCGCGGTAAGCTGTTTTTCTCCTTTTACAGGGTATTAGTTTTTCATAGTTTGACTCCATGCGGGATCTAAGCTCCCTTACCTTTGACAGGATTGGCAGGTGACGTCGAGACAGATCAACTGTCCGGCTCCTTTGTCCGAAGGCCCAGCGGATGCTCGCTTGGCGAAGCTGCTGGTACCGGCACCCTATGTGGTGCCGGAGAAGAAGGTCGTGGGGACTCGAAAGAGTGCCCGGCGCCAGGAGGTGTCGGATCCATCATCCGATGGTTCCGAGGCGCATTCCTCCCGCGAAGACGAGGAGGAAGCAGAGGAGAACTCTCCTCCTCCAGCGGGAGGAGAGAAGAAAAGGAAGGCCGCCCTCTCTAGGGAGGCCGGAGGGTCCAAGAAGGGGAAAACCCTTCCTCCGGACTACTCCACCGACGTCGACGGCGGAGAGGAGTGGCAGCCCAGGGCCAAGCCCCTGGCGAAATCGTAAGTATCCGAATACCAGAGTAATTCATAGTATTCGTTTATTGCACAGCTTTCCCTTACGTCGAATATGTTTATGCAGCCCACCCAAAGACCGGCTCGACGCGTCGTCGAGCGGCTCACAGGACTCGTCGGATGTGAACTCGCTTCCGACGGCTTCCTCCCCCCGCCCTACGGACGACACCGAAGTGTTGTCCCAACAGGTTCCAAGCTGGGAGGAGGTGGTCCTGGAGGCGTCGCAAGGCGACCTCCCGGACTCCAGGGGTAAAGGGGATGAAACCCCTCAGGGCTCCAAGTCCGGCTCTAGACCGGACACCGCTCCGGAACCTTCAAAGGTTCCAAAGTCTGGCGGGGGACCTCCTTCCAAGAGGAGCAAGTCCATCGTGCCGGCGGCCCCCGTCCAACCGGAGGCGCCGGACAATATGTTGGAGGCGCTCCAAGGCGCCTCCATCGACGAGGAGCACCGCACTATTATGAGTGCGGTGGTCCAGAAGGTTCAGTCCGCCAAGAGCGGACTGACTGAAGCTTGTACTAGCCTTTTGACAGGCTTTGAGGTAAGTAAAGAATGTGTAAATAATAGTACCGCATAGACAGTAGCCCCTAATGCTCTGTTTGGCGTTCGGGAAGAAAAGCCGAATAGAGGATCAAATAGAATTCACAGGAGTCTAACAAGAATGAGTCAATATGCATATGCAGGCTTCCCTGCTTGCGTCCGCCGCACTGACTGCGGAAGTGGACACGCTAAAGCAGAACCTCGAGCGGTCTGAGCAAGAGCTCGGGCGTGCCAAGAAGCAGCTCGAGGACAATGAAGGTAAGAAATACCTTGTTTTTAAATATATATAAAAAGGTGCAATTGCAAAGAATGACAGGATTATCGTGGCTATTTTAGGGGCCACGTCTGAAGTGGTGACCCTTAAGCAAGCGTTGGTCGAGGCCGAGAAGAGGGCGGCCTCGGAGCGCACCGAGCGGGAGAAGTATGAGGCCGAGGTTGGCAAGGTGCGGCAGGAGCTCCAGGCTCTCATGGAAAAACATGAGAGTTTGGAGCTTGACTCAAAGACGCGAGCGTCCGAGCTCACGGTGGCTATTGAAAATGCCAAGTCTGCCAAGGCCGAATCCCAGAAGACCCTCCAGGAGTTGGATGAGGTGAAGAAGATAGCGGCGGGTAAGGCATTCTTTATGCAAAGCAAACACATAAACGCGAGTTACTTGTTACTTACCCGAATCCGGAGCTCTCCAGGAGCGTTCGCAGATCTTCCCCGGAGTGTGTCCGATGCCGCCGCATTCTATCGAGCCGAGGAGGGCAGCTCGACAGAGAAGGTGTTCTGGTCTCAGTATGCTGAGGCCAGACACCCCATGCCCCTGAGCAACCAGCTGAAGCAACTGGTCGAGCTCCACAAGGCGGCCGAACAGGCCATGAAGGGCCTTATTGTTCGGCTATGGCCTGGAGGGGCTCTGCCTGGGAGCTATTTCGGGCTGGTGCGGCGGTTGGTGGAGGCCTGTCCAAGGCTCGAAGTCATCAAGCGCTCCGTCTGCATTGAAGGTGCCCATAGGGCCCTTGCCCGTGCTAAGGTGCACTGGGGTAAGCTGGATGCTGAGAAGCTGGTGAAGGACGGGCCACCGCCGGGGAAAGAGCATCGCAAGCCCGAGAATTACTATAAGGATGTCCTGAAGGGTGCCTGCCTTGTGGTGGATGAATGTTCTAGGGATGTAAATTTTTAGTGAAACTTGCTCGTTTTGTCCTGTGCGCTGAAAACTTGTTTATACACGCTAAGCAATGTTGTTGGAATTCAAAATATTACCTTCTGTGCGGTTGTTTATCAATTCTGAGAGATGGCGAGTCGTCGGCTTCTGCCCCCGTGCCGCTAGTGCTGGGGTGTTCGGGGATAAACCTGAGCGCTCTTTTTCCCATGTTTGGGTCCTTCGAGGGAGGCGCTCAGCCCAACGAACAAGGCAATCAGACTATAATGCGTGAACACTCTCACTTAGCCATAGAATTCTATAATTTTAAATTTCGGTGAAGCCCCTGGTATTTGGAAGGCCGAGTTCGGGGCGCTATCCACGCCTTGGCCGGACAGAGCCGACTCCTCTCCCTAAGCGGCATAAGTCTTTAGGGACTCGAAAAACCTCTCGAACAGCGACCAGCTCTCGCTTCATCATGACAGTCAGTTTTAGCTTTCTCCACTGAGGTGCTCGACCCAGCTCAACGGGGGCACAATCGCAGTGGTTCTCCTAGTGCTACCTTAGCCGATATAGCGGAACGTAAGGCACCAAAACATAGGAGCCGGGCAAACCCAACTATTGACCCAAGACATGATTCGGAGCCGATGCATATAATGCTATAAGTTCGGGGTGCTGCACTTGTTAAAGTGTTCAGACTTCTCACACCATATTGAGGGGTACTAAAGCCCCTGGCGTATTTTGGCCGTACCAACGTGTACGGGTGCAACATGTCATTAAGGAGCATATATAAAGAAAAAAGGTAATGCAAAAATAGACGAAAGCTATGCATTGTTTATTAAAAAGGGCTGCGATCAAAGCAGAACGATACAAATAATGCGAGAAGTGGAAGGTTGGACTAGTTAACATGTCCGTTCCAGGGGCAAGCTGTGGAATAGTATGCGGAACAGGTATACTGCTCGTGATAGAGACCACCTGGGAGTTCCGTACTGCGGCGTGGCTTGTCTGCTTCCCTGGTTCTTGCATCGTTTGTGCGTCAATTGAACTGCTGAACAGGCCTTCCAAAGGATGGAGTCCTGAAAGTAAGAGAAAATTAAAAAATCGGCAGCCCCTGGTACGGTTTAAGCCGTATTTTTGGGCGTGCCGCGATGGTGCCCCTCCCCCTGTACCCATGGTATCTCTAGAGTGTAGTTATGTACGCGAAGTACTGGCGTCGCCTTTTTGCGAGGGTTGGGGTTGGGGCCGCATTGCTACGCCTGCTCGGATCGTGCCAGGCGGTCTTGTTGTAGGTTACTCCGGGTGCGCTTGACGGTGTCCGGTCGTTTAGTGGCCGGACTGGAGAACTGCATGGAGAGGCTGCTTTGTACTTCTGCTACAAGGGCCGCCGTGTGCTCCTCCGTTCGGAGGGAGCGTTCAGTGTTTCCATTGACTGTAATTATTCCTTGAGGGCCTGGCATCTTGAGCTTAAGGTATGCATAGTGCGGTACCGCATTGAACTTAGCGAATGCGGTTCGCCCGAGCAGTGCGTGATAACCACTGCGAAATGGGACTATATCGAAGATTAACTCCTCGCTTCGGAAATTATCCGGAGATCCGAACACCACTTCAAGTGTGACTGAGCCTGTACAGTTGGCCTCTACACCTGGTATTTTGCCTTTAAAGGTCGTTTTGGTGGGCTTAATCCTCGAGGGATCTATGCCCATTTTCCGCACTTTATCCTGGTAAAGCAGGTTCAGGTTGCTGCCGCCGTCCATAAGGACTCTAGTGAGATGAAATCCGTCAATAATTGGGTCTAGGACCAATGCAGCGAACCCGCCATGACGGATGCTAGTGGGATGGTCCCTTCGATCAAAGGTGATCGGGCAGGAGGACCATGGGTTGAACTTTGGGGCGACTGGCTCTACCGTGTATACATCCCTTAACGCGCGCTTCCGCTCCCTTTTGGGGACGTGGGTTGCATATATCATGTTCACGGTCCGCACTTGTGGGGGAAAACCCTTCTGTCCACTATTCTTCGGCGGCCGGGGCTCCTCGTCGTCATCGCTATGCAGCCCCTTGTCTTCATTTTCGGCGTTTAACTTGCCTGCCTGCTTGAACACCCAACAATCCCTGTTGGTGTGATTGGCCGGCTTTTCGGGGGTGCCATGTATCTGGCACAAGCGGTCGAGTATTCGGTCCAAACTGGATGGGCCCCTAGGATTCCTTTTGAATGGTTTTTTCTGCTGACCGGATTTAGAGCCTCTGAATCCGACATTAATTGCCGTATCCTCGGCATTGTCGCCGTTAATGCGGCGCTTCTGCTTGTTGCGACGCGACCTGCCACTACTGTCCCTGGTGTCCGAATTACCAGGGTTCTTGGTCATATTGTTGCTACGAGCAAGCCAGCTGTCTTCTCCCGTGCAAAAGCGGGTAATGAGTGTCGTGAGTGCTGCCATAGATTTCGGCTTTTCCTGTCCAAGGTGCCGGGCCAGCCACTCGTCACAGATATTGTGCTTGAAGGCTGCTAGGGCCTCAGCGTCCGGACAGTCGACTATTTGATTTTTCTTTGTTAAGAACCGTGTCCAGAATTGCCTGGCCGACTCCTCTGGCTGCTGAATTACGTGACTTAGGTCATCGGCGTCTGGGGGGGTCGCACATAAGTGCCCTGGAAATTGTCTAGGAATGCGACTTCCAGGTCCTCCCAACAACTGATTGATCCTGTTGGCAAGCTGTTAAGCCAATGCCGAGCTGGTCCTTTAAGCTTGAGTGGGAGGTATTTGATGGTGTGGAAATCGTCGCCGCGGGCCATGTGGATATGAAGGAGATAATCCTCGATCCATACCGCAGGATCTGTTGTGCCATCATATGATTCGATGTTTACGGGTTTGAAACCCTCGGGGATTTGATGATCCATTATTTCGTCTGTAAAGCATAGTGGGTGTGCGGCGCCTCTGTACTGGGCGATATCATGACGTAGCTCCAATGAGCTGTGTTCGGCCCTGCTGAATTTGTGGCCGGCGTGACGGTTACCGTCTCAAGCCGTGGGGCGCCCACGTGATCCGTAGATCGAGCGTGTTTGCCTTGCCTTGTCCTCCAACATGTCTCGTAAGTCCGGCGCATATTCCCGTGCCTTTGTACGGGGTGCGGCTTGAGTGGAGGGCCGGGAGGCCTCTCTATCGCGGCCACGAGGTGGCCGGTCGGCCGCATCAAGTGCTTTCTCCTCTAATCGGGGTAGCAACCTGCGCTTTGGGTAGCTCTTGGAGGGGCGTTTGAGTTTATGCTCGTCGGCCGCAAGGACTTCAGTCCATCTATCGACCAGCAAGTCTTGATCAGCTCTAAGCTGTTGTTGTTTTTTCTCGAGGCTTCTTGCCGTGGCCATAAGCGTGCGTTGAAAACGCTCTTGCTCGATGGGATCCTCTGGCATGACAAATTCGTCGTCGTCGAGGCTTGCCTCGTCTTCGGAGGGAGGCATATAATTATCGTCCTCGACCTCTCTGTCTGCCGGTCTCTCATGAGGGCTGGTTTCTCCATCCTCCTGTGCTAAGTCTTGCTGGAGGGGGTTTTCTTCGGCACTTTCCGGAGTATTATTATCTCCCATGCTAGAATCACCGTATTTGTTTTGGCGGGATTTTGAGCGGCGCCGCTAACGCTGGCGCTTAGGCTGTTTCTTGGAGGGGTCATCCTCCGCTGTTCCATCGCCATCTCCCTCTTTTGGGGTGTCCACTATGTATATGTCATATGACGAGGTGGCTTTCCAGGGCCTAGTAGGCGCTGGTTCTTCATCATCTCCTTCATCGGCGTCCATACCGTCGATGTCTTCGGAGTCGAAGTCGAGCATGTCGGTTAAGTCATCGACAGTGGCTACAAAGTGGGTGGTGGGTGGGCTTTGAATTTCTTCATCGTCCGTACCCCAACCTTGCTGACCGTAGTCCAGCCAGGGCTCTCCTGATAAAGAGAGAGACTTCAGTGACTTCAGGATATCGCCGAAAGGCGAGTGCTAAAAGATGTCCGCGGCAGTGAACTCCATGATCGGTGCCCAATCGGATTCGATCGGCAGGGGTGCGGAGGGTTCGGAGTCCGGAGAGGAGTCCGGCTCCTTGGAGTCACGAGTCTCGCAGAGTACGGGGCTGGTGTTCGGCTGAATTACCGTTGGGGTCGCAGTCCCCATGGTGGCGTCCAACCACCCATCCTCGATTGGCATAGTTGGCTCCGAATTAAGGGTCGGAGCCGATGCGGGTGCGGCCTCCAGGGCACTGTTCGGCGGCAGAGCTAGATCATGCTCGTCGTGACAGTGCGGCGCGCTCGGCAGTGGCTCGAATCCGTCGAAGATCAAGTCCCCACGGATGTCAGCCGTGTAGTTTAAACTTCCAAATCTGACCTGACGGCCAGGGGCATAGCTTTCGATCTGCTCCAGACGGCCAAGCGAGTTGGCCCGCAGTGTGAAGCCGCCAAAGACGAAGATCTATCTGGGGAGGAAGGTCTCGCCCTAGACTGCATCGCTATCGATGATCATAGGAGCCATCGAGCCTGACGGCGACGATACAGAGGAACTCTCAATGAAAGCACCAATGTCGGTGTCAAAACCGGCGGATCTCGGGTAGGGGGTCCCGAACTGTGTGTCTAGGCCGGATGGTAACAGGAGGCAAGGGACACAAAGTTTTACCCAGGTTCGGGCCCTCTCGATGGAGGTAAAACCCTACGTCCTGCTTGATTAATATTGATGATATGGGTAGTACAAGAGTAGATCTACCACGAGATCGAAGAGGCTAAACCCTAGAAGTTAGCCTATGGTATGATTGTTGATGTGTATGTTGTCCTACGGACTAAAACCCTCCGGTTTATATAGACACCGGATGGGGTTAGGGTTACATAGAGTCGGTTACAATGGTAGGAGATCTACATATCCGTATCGCCAAGCTTGCCTTCCACGCCAAGGAAAGTCCCTTCCGGACACGGGACGGAGTCTTCAATCTTGTATCTTCATAGTCCAATAGTCCGGCCAAAGGATATAGTCTGGCTATCTGGACACCCCCTAATCCAGGACTCCCTCAATGGCACTCGGGCCCTAGTGACAAGCATTAAGCATAGCAAAGTCATAGCAACATCAATCTCAGAACATAGTGGGTACTAGGGATCAAACCCTAACAAAACTAACTCGATTACATGATAAATCTCATCCAACCCATCACCGTCCAGCAAGCCTACGATGGAATTACTCACGCACGACGGTGAGCATCATGAAATTGGTGACGGGGGATGGTTGATGATGAGGATGGCGACGGATTCCCCTCTCCGGAGCCCCGAACGGACTCCAGATCAGCCCTCCCGAGAGAGTTTAGGGCTTGGCGGCGGCTCCCTATCGTAAAACGCGATGAATCCTTCTTCCTAGTTTTTTCTCCCTGAAAGTGAATATATGGAGTCAGGGTTGAGGTCGGTGGAGCGTCAGGGGGCCCACGAGGCAAGGGGCGCGCCCCCACCCTCGTGGACAGGTGGAGGCCCCCTGACGTGGATTCTTCTTCCAATATTTTTATATATTCCAAAATAATTCTCCATTGATTTTCAGGTCATTCCGAGAACTTTTATTTCTGCACAAAAATAACACCATGGCAATTCTGCTGAAAACAGTGTCAGTCCGGATTAGTTCCATTCAAATCATGCAAGTTAGAGTCCAAAACAAGGGCAAAAGTGTTTGGAAAAGCAGATACGACGGAGACGTATCAACTCCCCCAAGCTTAAACATTTGCTTGTCGTCAAGCAATTCAGTTGATAAAGTGAAAGTGATAAAGAAAAACTTTTACAAACTCTGTTTGCTCTTGTTGTTGTAAATATGTAAAGTCAGCATTCAAGTTTTCAGCAAAGATTATGAACTAACCATATTCACAATAACATTTAGGTCTCATGTTTACTCATATCAATGACATAATCAACTAGCGAGCAATAATAATAAATCTATGATGACAACACTTTCTCAAAACAATCATGATATGATATAACAGGATGGTATCTCGCTAGCCCTTTCTTAGACCGCAAAACATAAATGCAGAGCACCTTTAAAGATCAAGGACTGGCTAGACATTGTAATTCATGGTAAAAGATATCCAGTCAAGTCATACTCAATGTAAACTAACAGTAATGAATGAAAATGACAGCGGTGCTCTCCAGCTGGTGCTTTTTAATAAGAGGGTGATGACTCAACATAAAAGTAAATAGATAGGCCCTTCGCAGAGGGAAGCGGGGATTTGTAGAGATGTCAGAGCTCGGTTTTGAAATAGATATGAATAATATTTTGAGCGGTATACTTTCATTGTCAACATAACAACCGAGAGATGGCGATATCTTCCATGCTACACACATTATAGGCGGTTCCCAAACAGAATGGTAAAATTTATACTCCCCCTCCACCAACAAGCATCAATCCATGGCTTGCTCGAAACAACGAGTGCCTCCAACTAACAACAGTCCCGAGGGAGTTTTGTTTGCAATTATTTTGATTTGATTTGCATAAAGCATGGGACTGGGCATCCCGGTGACCAGCCATTTTCTCGTGAGTGAGGAGCGGAGTCCACTCCTCTTGAGAATAACCCGCCTAACATGGAAGATGCGGACAACCCTAGTTGATACATGAGCTATTCGAGCATACAAAACAGAATGTTTATTTGAAGGTTTAAAGTTTGGCACATACAAATTTACTTGGAACGGCAGGTAGATACCGTATATAGGTAGGTATGGTGGACTCATACGGAACAACTTTGGGGTTTATGGAATAGAACAATCATGAACATGCATTAAAATTAATCAACACCGAATGCAAGCATGAGTAGGATATAATGCACCATGAACATAAATATCATAGAGGCTATGTTGATTGTGTTTCAACTACATGCGTGAACATGTGCCAAGTCAAGCCACTCGAATCGTTCAAAGAGGATAGCACCCTATCATACCACATCACAACCATTTTAATAGCACGTTGGCACGCAAGGTAAACCATTATAAACTCCTAGCTAATTAAGCATGGCATAAGCAACTATAATCTCTAATTGTCATTGTAAACATGTTTATTCATAATAGGCTGAATCAGGAACGATGAACTAATCATATTTACAAAAACAAGAGAGGTCGAATTCATACCAGCTTTTCTCATCTCAATAAGTTCATCATATAATCATCATTATTGCCTTTCACTTGCACGACCGAATAGTGTGGATAATAATAATAGTGCACGTGCATTGGACTAAGCTAGAATCTGCAAGCATTCAATTCAAGAGAGAAGACAAGGTAATATGGGCTCTTTGTTAGATCAACAATAATGCATATAAGAGCCACTCAACATTTTCATTATGGTCTTCTCCTCTCGACCCCAAAGAACAAGAAAAGAAATAAAATTATTTACACGGGAAAGCTCCCAGCAAGCAAAGGAAGAACGAGAAATCTTTTTGGGTTTTCTTTTTTAATTATTACTACTACAACATGAAAAGTAAACTAACTAAAAGCTACAACCAATTTTTTTGTTTTTTATTAAGGTTTATCAAACACACAAGAAGAAAGCATAAAAAGGAAAATAAACTAGCATGAATATTACAGTGAAAAAGTATGAGCACCGACAACTAGCATGAGTGTGTGAACATGAATGTAATGTCGGTGAGAAATACGTACTCCCCCAAGCTTAGGCTTTTGGGCTAAGTTGGTCTATGACCACGGCTGGCCTGGCGGATATCCAAAGTTGTAGCTGGGGTCGTACTGAGATGCAACAGCTATTGCCTCATGAGCCGCCGCTTGGAGACGGACCGTCTCCATCCTCCTCTTATACTCATCCGCCTCCTCCCTGGTTATAATATATCTCCCTTTTGCCTGAGAGTCAAAGAAAGCAGGAGCAGGGAGAGCGATGTGATAGGTGCGTCGTCTGTCAAAGATTAGTCGGTACTGGAGGAACTGATCGTTCCTCTCAACAAACTGATGACGAACCATGGCCTCATAATCTAAATAAACAGGAGGCAACTCAATATCATACCCACATATGGGTATATCAAGAAAATTAGCTAGACGGGTTGCATAAATTCCACCAAAGAAATCTCCATGAATACGATTATTATGCAACCTTCGTGCAACGATAGCCCCAAGTTGTATTGTTTATCTCCTAAAACAGCGCTTCTGAGAACGCTAAGATCAGGCACACACATGTGACATGCTTCATCTTTACCATTAATGCATCTACCTATGAAGAGAGCAAAATAATGTATAGCAGGAAAATGAATGCTCCCTATGGTAGCTTGCGTTATATCTATAGATTCCCCCACAGTTATACTAGCAAAAAAATCTCTAAACTCATATTTGCGAGGCTCACTAGTGCTGCCCCATTGTGGAAGTTTGCAAGCAGTATTAAAATCCTCTAAGTCCATAGTATAAGAATTTTCATAAAGATCAAATAGGACAGTTTGAGAATTGCGCGATGATAAAAATTCAAACCTCCTCACAAAGGAATCAGTGAGATAGTGGTATTGGCGGCACTTATCTGCCTCGAAGCTCTCAAGATCGGCGTTACGCACATACGCGTTAAATTCTTCCTTGATTCCTGCTCGATCCATAAAGTCCTTTGACGGCCATTCACAAGCCCGCACCTGAGCTTCCCTCGGTGGTTCATCATCGGCATCACGTATTGCGAGCCTGGGTCCTTGCTTCTTGAAGGACCACCTTGGTACATTTTCCTAAACATATTTCTTCCTTTGAAAAATTTCTGAAATTTTTAGTAACTTCAAAATAAAAGTGAACCAAACTCAACAAAATTGATAGCAACTACTCCTACAAGTGCCTAGAGACAATATCATGCATCAAAACTACTTTTGACCACATAAATTTGACATGCAAGCTCAAGAACAAGGTCACCTAAGCTGCAAAAATATGCAATGAATAAAGCACTAGAACAAAAACTAATTGGACCATTGGAGGAGTCACATACCAAGGAACAATCTCCCAAAGCAGTTTTTTGAATGGAGCTTTGAGCAAGGAGATCGAAAATGGCACAAAATGAGCTTGGACTCGGGTTTGAGCTGGTTAGTGATGTTTGTGGGAGGAAGAAGGAGTGTGTGGTGGCTGGAATAAGTGCAGGGGAGCCACCGTGGGCCCACGAGGCAGGGGCGCGCGCCCAGGGGGTAGGGCGTGTCGTGGTTCTAAGCCTGACAGTAGAGTGGGGGTAGGTATTGAGAGGCAAGGTCCTAGCTATGGAGAGGTTGTAAGCACAAAGGATGTACGAGTTCAGGCCCTTCTCGGAGGAAGTAACAGCCCTACGTCTCGGAGCCCCGAGGCGGTCGAGTGGATTATGAGTATATGAGTTACAAGGTGCCGAACCCTTCTGCCTGTGGAGGGGGGTGGCTTATATAGAGTGCGCCAGGACCCCAGCCAGCCCACGTAGGAGAGGGTTTAAGGTGAGTTAAGTCTGGGGCGTTACTGGTAACGCCCCACATAAAGTGCCTTTACTATCATAAAGTCTACTTGATTACAGGCCGTTGCAGTGCAGAGTGCCTCTTGACCTTCTGGTGGTCGAGTGAGTCTTCGTGGTCGAGTCCTTCAAGTCAGTCGAGTGTGTCCCTCGTTAGTCGACTGGAAGGTGACTTCTTCTGAGGGTGTCCTTGGGTAAGGTACTTAGATCAGGTCCATGACCCTACCCTAGGTACATAACCCCATCATTAGCCCCCGAATGGATTGAGGCTTCGAGTGAGGAAGGAGTTGATGTCGTTTCCAATTAACCTTTGTGCCCTGGTCGTGTGTTGTCCTGGACCAAAGAATCTCTTCGTCGACAGGGAGCAATTCGCCTTCAGTCGACTCGATCCATTCTATTTTTGCGTCGAGTGATCTTTCGGGCTTCGACGGTCTCCGAGCGACGGATCGCCGGAAACACCGCGTCTGACAAACTGATTTGCTGTTCGCGGATTCCGCGGGATGCGAAATTTGGGGACGCGCGCGAAGCGGGGCGGACCGCGGCGTTCGGATGGGACGGGGCATAGACGCCTCGATCTCCGTGCCGCCTTTTTCGCCATGTATCCCGTCTGCATAACTGCTCCCAGATATGATTAGATCGACGGGCCCACCTGTCATCCACTCGGAAGGGACCTTATAAATGTGCCCGGCGAGGATTTCTGTGCTGCGCCTCAGCATTCTCTCCCTCTCTCTGCTTCCTTCTTCCCCGCCCAGCGTGCTCGCTCTCGCCCCCGCACCACTTCCCTTCACGCATCTCGCCGGCGACCATGGCCAAGGAGAAGACGGCGGCGCTGGAGCACGCAAAGAAGGCGTCGGCGTCGGAGAAGGCGAAGGGGAGATCCACCAGCCGCGGAGGGTCCTCGTCCAGATCCCGCCTGCCGAAGGGTTGGGTCCAAGGAGACTGGATCCGGTCGACCATCACAGAGAATGACCTCCTCGACATGGCCAACGAGGGCTTGATCCCTCACGGGGCTGCGAGGCTTCCGGGGAAGGAGTGGCAGCCTCAGCCTGAAGAGGGTGAGTGTGTGCTTTTGGCCACCCATGTTGATCGTGGGTTTTCTTTGCCGCCGAGTGTTTTCTTCCGTGGCTTCTTGAATTTCTTCGGAGCGCAGCTCCACCACTTTACCCCAAACTCCATTGCCTATCTTGCTGCATTCGTGTCCATGTGTGAGGGTTTCTTGGGCTGTCGACCGCACTGGGGTTTGTTCAAACATATATTCACGTGTCGCTCTCAGACCGTGAAGAAGGCGAGCCCAGGTGATGAGAGAACCCGAGTCGTCCAAATGTGTGGGGGCCTGGGGATCCAGGTGAGGAATAAGAGAACCTTCCCGCCCATGACCTTTCCCGAGTCCGTCAGAGGCTGGCAGTCGACTTGGTTCTACTGCCAGGTCCAGTCGACGCCAGGGCCATCGAGTGGACTCCCTCCGTTTACCATGGACCGAGTGAACAAGCCCTCCCCTCTGAAGCTGATTCCGGAGGAGAAAGCTGACGTGAAGATGTTGATGGAGCGCGTGGTGCAGTTGGTTCGGGAGGGAGTGACGGGCATGGACCTCCTGGAGGTCTTCCTCAGGCGTCGCATCCAGCCCCTTCAGTTCCGGAGCCACTGCATGTGGTTGTACTGTGGGACCGAAGACGAGACTAGAGTCCATCCAGAAGCAGTCGACGACGTCACTCTAGAAAGATGGATGGTAGCCGTTACCGGAAATAAGGATAACCCACGCGGAGCCAGAAGGATTCCTCCACTCGACCACAACAGCGACCCAAACAAGGTACACTTGCCCTGCTCTCCACTGCGCTCTTGTCGCATTCATTTCTGTTTACCCTGTCGACTGGTCGACTGATCCTTGTATGGACATCTGCTAGGCCCTCACCGAGCTGTACTCGATGCCCAATGGGGCACAAGCTTCGACTGAGGAGGGCGAGGCGAGCGGGGGCGAGAGCCAGGAAGAGGAGGAATGGGACTCGGATGTTGCAGAGGATGATGACGACGATGATGATGATGACGGTGATGAAGATGACGTCGAGGACGAGGAAGAAGAGGAGGAGGAGGTCGTACCACCACGCTCAGAAAGGCAGTCGAAGCTTGTCCACGACCCTTCGACCGAACGTGGTAAGGGGGTTGCGACCGCCACTCAGTCGACCAAGCGCCCTCGGACCACCTCTCCGGTGCCGACTGAAAAGGCCCGAAGCAGCCCAGGGCGGCCTCGTCGAAGCCGATCAAGCTCCTGCCGAAGATGAAGGTGTCCATCCCCACCATATCAGGGTAACCGTGCTGCTCATATTTTCTTATTTTGTGTGAACTTTGTCTTTGGTCAACGCTGAAGTTAGTCGACTGATCCTTTGGAGTTGCAGTGCTGCTACTTCTGAAACCTCGGCCCGGGCTGATGACCACGAGATGGAGGACGCAGCAACTTCAAACCCAGGTACTGTATTCTTAATGCTGTTCTTAGTCGACTGACTCGCGATCTCTGATCCTGATCTTTCTCTGTAGCTCCACCCAATACTGTTATCAATCTCCCTGATGATGATGAGGATGAAGAGCCGCTGAAGTGCAGGAGGAGTCGGAAAACGTCCGCCAGTAAGGTGCCTCAGGATGTGACGGCGCCCGAGATTCTAACTGTGGAGGAAGAGAACATCACTCGACACACGGTGTCCTTCGCAGATCCATTGACGAGTGCTCAGCAGCCCTCCCTCTTCACGACGCACCACGTCCCAGAGGACCAAGCCGGCGCAGTGAAGGAGGCGATACGCCAAGCGGGAATCATGATGGAGCAGCTGAAGACCATCCGGGATGCGAGTCAGGCGGCTTATGACGCCAGTTCTGCCCTCCAAAGCAATGTCCAGGTCAGTCGACCGCTGTTTGTTCTGTTGGATATGCTACCAAAAACTTTTCTTTTCCGGAATTTATAGTAGTCACCCACTGGGTGTGTCGATAAAACTCCGTGTTAGCGGGGGCACGCTGAGTGCACCCGCTGGGTGTAGTCCCCAAGGCTAAGGTCGACTGCTGGCAGTCGGCCTTAGGCTTTATGATGTCAATTTTTCTGTCAGTCGACTATGTCGACTGGATTTCACAAACCGGTGGGGGCACGCTGAGTGCACCCACTGGGTGTAGTCCCCGAGACTGTGGTCGACTGCTTGCAGTTGATCACAGTCTTAGAGAATACATCTTTTTTTTTTAGGTCGACTGGTCGACTTTGTCTTCAACAGGATTAGTGGGGGCACGCTGAGTGCACCCACTGGGTGTAGTCCCCGAGACTACGGTCGAATGCTTGTATTCGGCTGTAGTCTTAGAAACGTGAGTTTTTCCCTTTTTCACTCGGAAGCGAATTAAATTTGACATTTAGTCGATTGGTTCTTCACAGAACTCTTGTGATCTTGTGGCTCGCTACTCAGAGCTGGAACACAAGCATACTCAAGTCGAGCTGAGCTTGAAGCTGGTTCAGGAGAAGCTGACAAAGGCAAAGGAGGAGACCAAAGGTATGTTTGGTGAGACCCTGACGACTGCTTTTCCCCTTGCTTGTTTCAAAATCTGATCTTGCTGTAACTTGCAGGTAAGGTAAGGGAGGCCCAACAGAAGAAAGACCTTGAGCTAGCTGAGAAGATCAAGCTTGCTGACGAGAAGTTAGCTTCAGTCACCAAGCTCGAACAAGACAATACCAATCTGAAAGCTGCTCTTGGGATTGCCAACAAGGAGGTCAGTCGACTGAAAACTGATAAAGCTGCCCTGACCGACCAAGTCGCCAAATTGACTGGGAAGAAAACTGATCTGGAGGCCTTCCTGAGTGGACTTGCCAAGAAGCTCTTTCTTACGCTTGAAGGTAAACCTCTATGCTTGGCAGACATTTCCAATTGTGATTTTTCCATTCGACCATCTCCTTGACTTAGTGATCACCCTTGCAGAATTTTGTCAAAACTTTGAAGAAGAAACTAGCCGGCTGGAGCCAAACCTCGACCCCGTCAACTCTCCGGTGAACGATGAAGTTGCCATGGATGTTCTCCGACTGGAGTCCCGTGTTGCAGCTGTCGTGGACTATCTCGCAAGGCTGAAGGCCGCCACATCTCGCATCGACTCGACGCTTTGGCCTGAGGAGACACTTCAGAATGACCTTGAATCGCTGATGGCTCGGTTGAACACGA
Source organism: Triticum aestivum (assembly GCF_018294505.1). Lineage (NCBI taxonomy): Eukaryota > Viridiplantae > Streptophyta > Magnoliopsida > Poales > Poaceae > Triticum > Triticum aestivum. Next base: position 47,280,974 of record NC_057800.1, read on the forward strand.
TCCCTGGTCGAGTGCAGGAATGGAAGAAGTCCTCGGCTTGGTGTGGTGCAGATGTTGCTCTGTGTCTTGCCCGAGTCCACTGTAAGGATGCACGAGAAGAGAAGCTGGCGGCCCTTCGGGTGGCCAATACCAAGAAGCACGACTTCAGGTCCTTTATGGAAACTTTCCTTGCAGCTGCCACTCGGATCGCCGACGGAATTGACCTTGATGAATTCGTTGCTCCTTCCAGCCCTCCACAGGAGGGGTAAAAAACTTCTTCTGGCTCGACGCTTTTAAATTTGCCTCGGTATGCCGAGTGGAATTGTAACCGATAAACTTTAACAGGCTTAACGCCTGAGCACTCTCGGTTCCTTTAGATATCGATTCAAACTTGAATTTGGTGCTTGAATATGATTGCCTTTGGCTCGAAATGTCTTTTGCAGGTTCAAAGCAAGGCGCCTTTACTGCAAACGACTTATTCTTCAGTCCACTTAGGCGAGCACTGGGCTGCAGCCTAGCCCCCGAGTGAGAGGTTTACTCTTCACTCGGCAGGATTTCGATAACTTAGGCGAGTACAGGGCTGCAGCTAAGCCCCCGAGTGAGAGGGTTGCTCTTCACTCGGTAGGATTTTTGTAACTTAGGCGAGCACAGGGCTGCAGCTAAGCCCCCGAGTGAAAAGCTGGCTTACCACTCGGTAGGATTTTGATAACTTAGGCGAAACGGATTCGCAGCTAAGCCCCCGAGTGGAAGGCTGGCTTACCACTCGGTAGGATTTTTGTAACTTAGGCGAGCACAGGGCTGCAGC
>NC_057800.1:47282739-47283019 GCF_018294505.1 Triticum aestivum
CCGAGTGAGAGGGTTGCTCTACACTCGGTAGGATTTTGATAACTTAGGCGAAACGGATTCGCAGCTAAGCCTCCGAGTGGGGGGGTTGCTCCTCACTCGGTAGGATTTTTATAACTTAGGCGAGTGCTTGGACTGCAGCTAAGCCTCCGAGTGAGAGGGTTGCTCTTCACTCGGTAGGATTTTTGTAACTTAGGCGAGCACAGGGCTGCAGCTAAGCCCCCGAGTGGAAGGCTGGCTTACCACTCGGTAGGATTTTTATAACTTAGGCGAGCACAGGGCT
>NC_057800.1:47583063-47690252 GCF_018294505.1 Triticum aestivum
CCTTTTACCTTACCCATGAGCTTAAATAGTCTTGATCACGAGGGTGTGAGATTGCCGAGTCCCCGTGACTCACAGATACTTCCAATACCAGCTTGCAGGTGCCGATGATACCGTGCAGGTGACGCAACCAAGCTCAAGGAGGAGCTCTATGAAGATCATGTTCTTTAGGTTGTTCCGTTTTCCAGTTGATCAGTAGTGGAGCCTAGTTGGGGTTCGATCGGGGATCTGTGTAGCATTTGGGGTAGTCTTCTTTCATTTTGGTTCCGTAGTCGGACCTTGATTGTATCTGGATGATGTAATGCTTTATTCATGTAATTGTGTGTAGTGGCGAGTGTAAGCCAACTATGTATCCTTTTCCCTTAATGTATTACATGGGTTGTTGTGAAGATTACCTCACTTGCGACATTGCTTTCAATGTGGTTATGCCTCTAAGTCATGCTTCGACACGTGGGAGATATAGCCGCATCGAGGGCATTACAAGTTGGTAATCAGAGCCTTCCCCGACCTTAGGATCCCCCTGCTTGATCGAATCGCTGGCGTTGTTGAGTCTAGAAAAATGTTTTGAGTCATTTAGGAATTATATATATCGGAGAGTTAGGACTTCTTTTTACTCCTTAGTCCCTTCGTCGCTCTGGTAAGGCATCCTGACATAGAGTTTTGACTCTTCTCTTCTCAAATTTCACTAATTGTTTTTAGAATCATGCGGGTATCTTGGAATCGTTTCGATGGTTTTGTGACGAGAACATTGTTCTTCGTGCCTCCTGACATTTAGGGGTTGTGGCAGTGTCTCGGGGAGTTGAGCTCCGAGGTGTTGTCGTCACAATTTTATCGTTGCGGTTCTGGAATACCTGAGGTTCGCCGACATCGAAAATCTCTTTTCTGCAGTTGTTGGTGAGATAACCTCGACGCCACCCAGTACTGGGGCGGGAGTTCGAAAGTATTGGCATAACTCGTATAACGGATGCTTTTCGAAGGTTGAGGTAAATGATTTCCGAAGGTTTCTTGGTTATGTGTTGAAGGATGGATACAGCTGGATGTAAGATTTGCTAGTTTTGGGTGAGATATTATGCTTCCCCTGTATCCCCAACACCTGATTGCATAACTGGAAAATTTCAGGAGTTTATAAGTGGGAATTCAAGTAGCTCTTAGGATATCTTTCCGACAGATGTATGATATGAAATTGGGGTTCGACGTCTAGTGGTCCGCCTATCCACGGTTGGTTTTATAGTGGTCTCGTTGTGTCTTAAAGAATCCTTGGCTATGCCGACTCGGGGACGCTTCGTATGTCATGTGCACTGCTTTGTACATGATGGTGTTGTACGATCGAGCCCGTGTAGGCCCCACCACGAAAACTTCGGACGAAATCTCTATCATATGTTTGTTCCGGCTTATTCTGCAAGCTAATCCTTTGTTTTGTTTTGAATTGTGGTATTCGAGTTTCTTCAAAGTCAAATGTTGATTCCATACCTTTCTGAAGTGGTGTTCTCATATGCCTATGTGAATACTAATCCTTCTTGATTATCGAGATTGTCTTGTCAATCTTTTTCACCGGCGTGTTTCTCTTCAAGTGGATCCGATCATTTCAACATTTGCAAGATCCAATCTCAGTTCTTCTCAACGGTGTTCATTTCATACGTCCCAAATTGCCTTTGTTTTCCCACCCACCCACCCTTCTTCTTCGAGGACTCAGATTTCTTATTCAAGTATCCTTTTATTGATGGGAAGCTTCTCCATTCCTTTTCCATCAATATTCTTATCCGGTGATTCTCAAGATGATGCTAACGAAGCTTCAAGTTCGTCTCTCATCACTCATTTTCTTCTCCGGTGGATTCAATTCAAGCTTTGTCGATCATATCTTTTCCTCGTTTCAATGCTTTTCTTATGCCAGTGCACCTCATAATCTTTCCCGCTTGCTATTCAATTGTTCCGGAGTGCTCAAGATATCTCGAAGATTCGTGTTTCCACTCTGCTTCGGTTCAACCTATTTCGAGATTGTTATCTCATTCTAGCCATTTAAATCAACCGGTGCATTCTCTCTTTTGAATCGTTCTACGGTGTTACTTTTGAGTGGGCCCTAACCCACAGGTCTTTTCCCAGGATCTTACCTGACTCTTCTTATTTTTCCCGGAGCTATCCTCAAATTTCATTTCGAAGTTTGACGTAAGAATGAATTATCATCAGTCAAATGTCTTTCTCCAAGATCTTTCAAATTCTTTTCATCGTTGGCTCAACCTCTTCGCGTGTGATTCTTCTGGAGTGGCTAAACAATTCTTCGTGGTGTTTCCCGTCGTAATTCTCAAATTTTGAAGACCGAAGAAGAGTTTTCCTCCAAATCTTATCCGTTCTCTCAAAGATTCATCATTCTAGCTTGTTGCCATCCTCTCATAATTGTTTTTGATTGTGAAAATTCTTTTCACCCATCCGGAGCAATTCAGGAGTCCTTCAGTTTGTTTCTCCGAAGCCCATCATTTCAGAAGATTTATTCATTCTAGCTTTCAGCTCTCGTTCTCTAAATCTTACCGGTGCTTCGTTCAAGTTTTCTCTAATCAATTCAGGATCTCTTCGTTCACTTGCATCTAAATTCTCTCAAGTATCTTCGTTCATTTTCCAATTCCTCCTGCTGATGTGTTCGTTTTCTTTGTTCATTTTCAATTCTTACGGTGGTTCGTTCAAGAGTTCTCTTCCTTGGTTATCATATCAATTTATTCGTTGTTCCAAATCCTACCGATGGTTCGTTGAAGACCTTCTCAAGTTTGATTTATTTCTCTCTTAATCTTTTCTACGGGAATAAGTTATATGCCAAATCCATTGCTTGCCATTAATTTAATTGGTGAAGGATAAGCATAATGTAATTCTTATTCTTGTTTCATCGAGTAAATTTTATTCCTTATTCCGGAGGTTCACCAAATTCTCTATTTCAATTGTTTTCATCTTTTCTTTTTCGTAGTTTTAAGTTTTTCCGCATTATCTCGTCGCAAAGCTCCACTTAATCATTCCAAGGCTACACCTTATATTCTCAACTTCTCTTTATTTTGTCATCCTTTTGATTACCGGAGTTCTTCATGGAGGCTCTACATGATGTTTCATAAAGGATTTAATTCCTTCTTGAAGTTTTCATCGAGATTCTTTTCTAAGGAGCTCAAGCATTCTTCATCTTGCAAGCCGGAGTGCAATTGTTCTCCCTTATCTTTTGAGATGGTGTTATGTCTTTCTTGACAATTTCCCTTCATGTTTCATGATTCGCAAGTTGTCAAGTATGAGATAGTTTAAACCCATCAATTTCTTCGAGCATGATCTCTTCTCAATCCATCAACCTCTTCATTGAAGTTATCTTGGATTATATTTCACCTAAAGCATTCCCTAAGGATTGTTGCTAATTATGGTGCTTATAAATGACCCAAGTTCTTCTTTTATCCTCCCGGTGAAATAAGTTTCTCGTCTCCTTGTTGATATCAATCCAATCTATCGTTCCTGTAGTGGTAGAATTTCACCTCAAGGTTTTGAGATGTTTTACATAAGGCCATAACAATCTTATCCTTTCGTTGTTGATAGTCCAACAACTCCGTTCTAGCATCTCGTGTAAACGTGCTCTTTTAAGATCTTGTTTTCCTCCATTCAGTAAATTCATTTCTTTCATTTCTTCCGGAGGCATTGTGATGATGCTCTCTTCACTCATCATCTCGTTTTGTGAAGATCATGTTCTTTTCTCTGCTTATCCATTCAACCGGAGTGTCGTGTTTTCTTTCGAGCTCTCTCATCTTATCAAATTTTGCCTCCATTCTCAACCGGAGTGCTGTCTGAAATCTTCTTACCCCTCGTGCAATTCTTTCGATAGCTCCAGAGGCAGTGTGTTGTTGATTTCATCAAGCATACTCTCATCTTGTATAGTTCATATTCAATTCCTTTCATTTATAGTCGGAGTGCTGTCCAATTTATATCATTCTTATTCCTTCTCTATCTTGTTTAACCGGAGTCTTGTGTCTATTATTCCTCTTCTAACCGGACTCTCATCCAAGTGCTTTCATTTTGCCAAGCTCATATTCTTTACCTTCCTTTTCCAACCGAAGTGTTGTCATATTTGATCCTTATCGTTCTTTGTACATCTCGTTTCAACCGGGGTGCTTGCATGTACTTCTTGTCCATTGCAACCCTTTTTCTTATGTCTTTCAACCTACAAGGTTCCCGTAAGGTTCCTTGTTCCTCTTTTTCTAACGGAGTGTTTTCAACTTTGTTCATCTCCGTTGTATTGTTTCTTTCCAGTTATTCAACTTCTCAAGGTTCTTTGGTTTCACTCGTTTGTCAAAGAAGCAACTTAGTTTTACCTCTTATCTTCCTCCTTCGTTTCTCTCCGGTGCCATCCTAGATCTCGGGACGAGATCCTCTCGTAGTGGTGGAGTGTTGTAACGCCCCAAGACCGGAGCTTCAGATGCCTTCGAGGGTTTTCGGGTTTTCAATGTGTGTTTTGTTTGGTCCGTTGCATTTCATCTTTGCATCATGTGCATTGCATCATGTCATCATGCCATCTTGTCTTTTCTTTTTCTTAACTCAACTAAATAAATGGTATGGATCTTTGATCCATTTAAATCGTGGGAATTCACATGGTGATTCTCTTTATAACATATCCTCCCGATATTAGGGAGCTATATTAAATATCCCATTTTCGGAATCACCCATGAACACACTTGCAAATAATCACATGTCAGTTCTTCTTCGAGTTTGCTCCTCAAACTTCGCCCATAAATTCTTTTATCTTTTTCCGGAGCTCCACTAAAAATCCGAATACTTTTGGACTCTTCATTACCTTGAACTTATTCAAACCATTTGAATCAAATTCAAATGGATTTGAATTTAGATCTCTCAATCATGGCATTTTCTATTTTCCCGGAACAAGCACATTTTTGTGAGTCCGGGAAAATTATCTGCGTGTCCAACTTCTTCTCCTAACCCCCTCTTTCTTTTCTTTCTTAATCTCTGTTTTTTCTCTTTTCTTTTAGTAAGGAGAGAGGAGCCCAACCAGGCCTTTTCCCTCTCCACGGGGCCGGCCTCTAATGCCATCCACCGGCCCATCTACTTCCAGCCGCAGCGCACACCCCACCTAACCCTAGGCCCAGCGAACCTCTCCCTCTCAATCTCTCCCAGCGCCGCCAGGGAGACCGCTGCCCGACTCCTCTCCCGATCCCATCTCCTCCTCGCTTCCCTTTCGCAGCCTCGCTCAGCTCCTCGATCCCCATGGTCTCTCCCTCCTCTCGATCTCTTCCTCGCTGCCAGCCCGCGACCTCCGCTGCCCCGCAAGCACCACCAACCTCCGCCACCGCTCAAGGCCGAGAGCCCCGCGCACCCTGCCTCAGCGCCGCCCTTCTCCATGGCCGCTTCCGGGCGAGCTCAAAGCTCCGCCCCGGAGCTGCTCCGCCTCGAGGCCCTGGCCTCCTTCCTCCATGGCGCCTCCTCGCGCCCGAAGCCCGTGGTCCGGCGCCCGCACGTCGCCCCGTCGAGCTCCGTCCATCCCTTCTCCTTCTCGAGTTCGTCTCCAGCGCCGCACCGCCAGGGACGCCGAGCGCCACCGCGCAACCCCGCCAGCGACCTCTACCTCCAACGAGGCCCCCTGGCCTCCTCCTCGTCGCTTGTCTGCCGTCCCGCTGCGTCCTCCCTATCCTCCGTGGCCGTGTGCCGCTCCGTCCGGTGAGCCCATGCTCCGGCGCCGCGCCGCTGCGACCAGGAGCTCCTCGCCCCGACATGCACTTGGCCCTGCTTCTCCTCCTTGCGCCATGGTCTTGGCCCCTCTGCTCCGTCCGTCGCCTCTACTGCCCTCCTCGGCGTCCTGCTCGACCTCTCCGTGGGCCACGGACATGTGTTGTAGCCTGCCTTGCTGCTGCCCACCCGGGGCCTCCATGGTTTTGCTTCGATTTGAATTCGACTGGAAAGTTCCTCTTCATAGAACGTCTACACGACGACCGCCGAGTACCTCTTGACGAGTACCACTACCTTCGCGTGGATCCGCCAAGACCGTGGAGTAAACGAACAAGTACCCCTACGCGCGAAGACGCCAAGACCGTTTCGGGATTCACCAAGTACCACTGCGGCCGGATACCTCGATGTTCGACGACTAAAACGATCACCGAACCGGAGATAACGCCAAGTACTAGGTCAACGAGAACCGCCAAGTTCGTCTTCCGCCGTCTCCGAAATCGTCAAGTACCACTCCGAACCATGTACGACGACTGTCGCCGAAGACCCGTGTAACACAAACGTCAAGTTCAACTACCGTCGCGTGAACCGATACTTCCCACGACGACCCCGTGAACAACTACTTCCCCTTAGACACGTGTACCCCTACCACCGAATTCGATCCGTTCCGATAATGCACGCTTCAAAGGTATAACCCTCAAGACGACGCCCGTGAACGAATGTTGTGTGTTGTATAAGATTTTCGGGTTTGCGCCGTGCTCGAATTGTCGGTGCACGTTGCCCCTCTTTTGCCTTGTCACTGTCATCGACTCATGGGACACCCGGTATCCGGGAGTGCCCCACCATCTTTTGCACGCATCCGCATACTTCTCCTTTGCATCGGTATCTCAATTGAGTTACCGGAATCGGAACATTGCCGTGGCACCGTTACCGTTATCGTTGTCGTGGCACCCCTTTTTGTTTCCGCCATGATGACAAAATGCTTCATAATGCTCTTGTCAATTTTTAATAAAAATTACATAAACTTGTTCATGTCATCCGCATCATGATAAAAACAATTAAAATATTTAAATTGTTGTTGCAATAAATTACTAAGGCATATGGGGATTTACCGGATTCATTATTTGTTAGATCCGGCCCCATTTAAATTGTTTAGATAGTATAGTTTTGTTATGCTTCACCTCTTGCCATGTTAACCAACATTTAAATTTGTTGAGTACCTAACCGGGAGAGAACTAAATAATTGATGTGGTGTTCCGTCAATATGCAACTCGTTGCATATTGAGCTCCACTTAACTTGTAGTTTTGTTTGTGCCCTTTTCCATGCCATGCATATTTAAACCGGACATGCATCATACTTGTTTGCGCATCATGCCATGTTATGTGATGGTTGTTTACTATGTTGTTTGCTTCTTTCCGGGTTGCTTCTCGCGTTAGCTTTGGTTTCGTTCCGGAGTTGTGAGGATCCGTTCGACTACGTCCGTTTGTCTTCTTCATGGACTCATTCTTCTTCCTTGCGGGGTCTCAGGCAAGATGACCATACCCTCGAAATCACTTCTATCTTTGCTTACTAGTTGCTCGCTCTTTTGCTATGCCTATGCTGCGATACCTACCACTTGCTTATCATGCCTCCCATATTGTTAAGCCAAGCCTCTAACCCACCTTGTCCTAGCAAACCATTGTTTGGCTATGTTACTGCTTTGCTCAGCCCCTCTTATAGCGTTGTTAGTTGAGGTGAAGATTGGAGTTTGTTCCTTGTTGGAACATGGATATTTTATTGGGATATCACAATATCTCTTATTTAATTAATGCATCTATATACTTGGTAAAGGGTGGAAGGCTCGGCCTTATGCCTGGTGTTTTGTTCCACTCTTGCCGCCCTAGTTTCCGTCATATCGGTGTTATGTTCCCGGATTTTGCGTTCCTTACACGTTTGGGTTATAATGGGAACCCCTTGACAGTTCGCCTTGAATAAAACTCCTCCAGCAAGGCCCAACATTGGTTTTACCATTCGCTACCTAGCCTCTTTTTCCCTTGGGTTAGGCCAGCCCAAGGGTCATCTTTATTTTAAACCCCCGGGCCAGTGCTTGTCTAAGTGTTGGTCCAACCCAGAGCACCGTGCGGGGCCGTCCCTTGGCAACTTGGGTTACGTTGGCTCACGTACGCTTAGCTTATCCAGTGTAACCTGAGAACGAGATATATGCAGCTCCTATCGGGATTTGTCGGCACAGTAGGTGGTCTTGCTGGACTTGTTTTACCATTGTCGAGGATGTCTTGTAACCGGGATGCCGAGTCTGATCGGATTGTCTTGGGAGAAGGAATATCCTTCGTTAACCGTGAGAGCTTGTGATGGGCTAAGTTGGGACACCCCTACAGGGATTTGAACTTTCGAAAGTCGTGCCCGCGGTTATGGTTAGATGGGAATTTGTTAATGTCCGGTTGTAGAAAACCTGAAGTTGATCTTAATTAAAATACATCAACCGTGTGTGTTACCGTGACGGTCTCTTCTCGGCGGGGTCCGGGAAGTGAACACGGTGTTGGAGTTATGTTTGGCGTAGGTTGTTCTAGGATCACTTCTTGATCATAGTTCTCGACCGTGCTTTTGCCTTCTCTTCTCGCTCTCATTTGCGTATGTTAGCCACCATATATGCTAGTCGCTTGCTGCAGCTCCACCTCATACCTTTTACCTTACCCATGAGCTTAAATAGTCTTGTTCGCGAGGGTGTGAGATTGCTGAGTCCCCATGACTCACACATACTTCCAATACCAGCTTGCAGGTGCCGATGATACCGTGCAGGTGACGCAACCCAGCTCAAGGAGGAGCTCTATGAAGATCGTGTTCTTTAGGTTGTTCCGTTTTCCAGTTGATCAGTAGTGGAGCCCAGTTAGGGTTCGATCGGGGATCTGTGTAGCATTTCGAGTAGTCTTCTTTCATTTTGGTTCCATAGTCAGACCTTGATTGTATCTGGGTGATGTAATGCTATATTCATGTAATTGTGTGAAGTGGCGAGTGTAAGCCAACTATGTATCCTTTTCCCTTAATGTATTACATGGGTTGTTGTGAAGATTACCTCACTTGCGACATTGCTTTCAATGCGGTTATGCCTCTAAGTCGTGCTTCGACACGTGGGAGATATAGCCGCATCGAGGGCGTTACAGTTTTTGAGAACCAAGGTATCAATCCAGTAGGAGGCTACGCGCGAGTCCCTCGTACCTGCACAAAACAAATAAATCCTCGTAACCAACGCAAATAGGGGTTGTCAATCCCTATAAGGCCACTTACGAGAGTGAGATCTGATAGATATGATATGATAATATTTTTGGCATTTTTATGATAAAAGATGCAAAGTAAAATAAAGGCAAAGTAAATAGCAAAGGAAATAACTATGTAGTAGGAGATCAATATGATAAAGATAGACCCGTGGGCCATAGGTTTCACTAGTGGCTTCTCTCAAGAGCATAAGTATTCTACGGTGGGTGAACAAATTACTGTTGAGCAATTGACAGAATTGAGCATAGTTATGAGAATATCTAGGTATGATCATGTATATAGGCATCACGTCCGAGACAAGTAGACCGACTCCTGCCTGCATCTACTACTATTACTCCACTCATCGACCGCTATCCAGCATGCATCTAGAGTACTAAGTTAAAAACAGAGTAATGCCTTAAGCAAGATGACATGATGTAGAGGGATAAACTCATGCAATATGAGGAAAACCCCATCTTGTTATCCTCGATGGAAACATACAGTACGTGCCTTGCTGCCCCTACTGTCACTGGAAAAGGACACCGCAAGATTGAACCCAAAGCTAAGCACTTCTCCCATTGCAAGAGAGATCAATCTAGTAGGCCAAACCAAACTGATAATTCGAAGAGACTTGCAAAGATAACCAATAATTCATAAAAGAATTCAGAGAAGATTCAAATATTGTTCATAGATAGACTTGATCATAAAATTCATCGGTCTCAACAAACACACCGCAAAAAGAAGATTACATCGAATAGTTCTCCACAAGAGAGGGGGAGAACGTTGTATTGAGATCCAAAAAGAGAGAAGAAGCCATCTAGCTACTAACTATGGACCCGTAGGTCTGAGGTAAACTACTCACACTTCATCGGAGGGCTATGGTGTTGATGTAGTAGCCCTCCGTGATCGATGCCCCCTCCGGCGGAGCTCCAGAACAGGCCCCAAGATGGGATCTCGTGGATACAGAAAGTTGCGGCGGTGGAATTAGGGTTTTGGCTCCTTATCTGATCGTTTGGGGGTACGTGGATATATATAGGAGGAAGGAGTATGTCGGTGGAGCAACATGGGGCCCACGAGGGTGGAGGGCGCGCCCCCTTACCTCGTGGCCTCCTGTTTCCTTGCTTGACGTAGGGTCCAAGTCTCCCGGGTCTTGTTCATTGAGAAAATCACGTTCCCGAAGGTTTCATTCCATTTGGACTCCGTTTGATATTCCTTTTCTTCAAAACCCTAAAACAGGCAAAAAACAGCAATTCTGGGTTGGGCCTCCGGTTAATAGGTTAGTCCCAAAAATAATATAAAAGTGGATAATAAAGCCCAGTAATGTCCAAAACAGTAGATAATATAGCATGGAGCAATCAAAAATTATAGATACGTTGGAGACGTATCAAGCATCCCCAAGCTTAATTCCTGCTCGTCCTCGAGTAGGTAAATGATAAAAACAGAATTTTTGATGCGGAGTGCTACTTGGCATAATTTTAATGTAATTCTTCTTAATTGTGGTATGAATATTCAGATCCGAAATATTCAAGACAAAAGTTCATATTGGCATAAAAATAATAATACTTCAAGCATACTAACTAAGCAATTATGTATTCTCAAAATAACATGGCCAAAGAAAGTTCATCCCTACAAAATCATATAGTTTAGTCATGTTTCGTTTTCGTCACACAAGAATGCTCTCATCATGCACAACTCCGATGACAAGCCAAGCAATTGTTTCATACTTTAGTAATCTCAAACCTATAAACTTTCACGAAATATATGAGCGCGAGCCATGGACATAGCACTATGGGTGGAATAGAATATAATGAGGGGGTTATGTGGAGAAGACAAAAAGGAGAAAGTTTCACATCAACGAGGCTAATCAATGGGCTATGGAGATGCCCACCAATTGATGTTAATGTAAGGAGTAGGGATTGCCATGCAACGGATGCACTAGAGCTATAAATGTATGGAAGCTCCACAAAAGAAACTAGTGGGTGTGCATCCAACTTGCTTGCTCATGAAGACCTAGGGCACTTGAGGAGGCCCATTGTTGGAATATACAAGCCAAGTTCTATAATGAAAAATTCCCACTAGTATATGAATGTGACAAAACAAGAGACTCTCTATCATGAAGATTATGGTGCTACTTTGAAGCACAAGTGTGGCAAAGGATAGTAACATTGTCCCTTCTCTCTTTTTCTCTCATTTTTTATATATATATGACCTTTCTCTTTTTATGGCCTTTCTCCCTTTTTTGGGCCTTCTCTTTTTTATGGCCTTTCTATCTTTTTTTATATATTCCTCACTTGGGACAATGCTCTAGAAAATGATGATCATCACACTTCTATTTATTTACAACTCAATGATTACAACTCGATACTAGAACAAAGTATGACTCTATATGAATGCCTCCGACGGTGTACTGGGATATGCAATGAATCAAGAGTGACATGTATGAAAGAATTATGAATGGTGGCTTTTCCACAAATACTATGTCAACTACATGATCATGCTAAGCAATATGACAATAATGAATGTGTCATGATGAACGGAATGACGGAAAGTTGCATGGCAATATATATCGGAATGGCTATGGAAATGCCATAATAGGTAGGTATGGTGGCTGTTTTGAGGAAGATATAAGGAGGTTTATGTGTGAAAGAGCGTATCATATCACGGGGTTTGGATGCACTGGCAAAGTATGCACCAACTCTCAAGGTGAGAAAGGGCAATGCACGGTACCGAAGGGGCTAGCAATGATGGAAGGGTGGGAGTGCGTATAATCCATGGACTCAACATTAGTCATAAAAAACTCACATACTTACTGCAAAAATCTACAAGTCATCAAAAATCTCGGTACTACGCGCATGCTCCTAGGGGGATAGATTGGTAGGAAAAGACCATCGCTCGTCCCTGAACGCCACTCATAAGGAAGACAATCAAATAACACCTCATGTTTCAAATTTGTTGCATAACGTTTACCATACGTGCATGCTACCGGACTTGCAAACTTCAACACAAGCATTTCTCAATTTCACAACTACTCAACTAGCACGACTTTGATATTATTACCTCCATATCTCAAAACAATCATCAAGCATCAAATTTCTCTTAGTATTCAGAACACTCTTAAGAAAATTTTACTAACTTTGAATACCTAGCATATTAGGATTTTAGGCAAATTACCATGCTATTAAGACTCTCAAAATAATCTAAGTGAAGCATGAGAGATCAATAGTTTCTATAAAACAAATCCACCACCGTGCTCTAAAAGATATAAGTGAAGTACTAGAGAAAAACTATATAACTCAAAAGATATAAGCGAAGCACATAGAGTATTCTAACAAATTCCAAATCATGTATGGCTCTCTCAAAATATGTGTACAGCGAGGATGATTGTGGTAAACTAAAAAGCAAAGACTCAAATAATACAAGACGCTTCAAGCAAAACACATATCATGTGGCGAATAAAAATATGGCTCCAAGTAAAGTCACCGATAGAAGTAGACGAAAGAGGGGATGCCTTCTGGGGAATCCCCAAACTTTGGCTTTTAGGTGTCCTTAGATTATCTTAGGGGTGCCATGGGCATCCCCAAGCTTAGGCTCTAGCCACTCCTTGTTCCATAATCCATCAAATCTTTACCCAAAACTTGAAAACTTCACAACACAAAACTTAAAGTAGAAAATCTCATGAGCTCCGTTAGCGAAAGAAAATAAAAGACCACTTCAAGGTACTATAATGAACTCATTCTTTATTAATATTGGTGTTATACCTACCATATTCCAAATTCTCTATGGTTTATAAACTATTTTACTAGCCATAGATTCATCAAAATAAGCAAACAATACACGAAAAACAGAATTTGTCTAAAACAGAACAATCTGTAGTAATCTGTAGCTAGCGCAAGATCTGGAGCCCCAAAAATTCTAAAATAAATTGCTGGACGTGAGGAATTGTTCCTTGGTATGTGAATCCTCCATTGGTCCAATTAGTTTTTGTTCTAGTGCTTTATTCATTGCAATTTTTTGCTTCTTAGGTGACCCTGTTCTTGAGCTTGCATGTCAAATTTATGGTTCCAAGTAGTTTTGATGCATGATATAGGCTCTAGGCACTTGTAGGAGTAGTTGATATCAATATTATTGAGTTTGTTTTACTTTTATTTTGAAGTTACTAAAAATTTCAGAATTTTTCAGAAAATGATGAGGAGACTTTTGAGGTGCTCACCGAGCCAAAGCTCGAAGGAAAAGGCACCAAAGCCTAAGTATAATCTGCCTCACACCGCGGAGGTTCGGGCGTGTGAATGGCCTTCCGAGGATTTCTTAAGAGCAGCCGGGATTTATGAAGATTTTCATGAATTGGCTCATAATGCAGGCCTCACCGCTTTCCTCCACGACCAATGCGATCAGTATCTCTTACTCACAAATACCTTTGTGTAAAACTTTCATTTTCATTCTAGGAACTCACCACCTACGGTGGAGTTTCATTTATATGATGAGCATAAGGAGATGTCACTTTATGATTTTTGTCGGATTTGTTTAGTCCCTTTTGAGGGAAAGACAGAAGAACCGCATCGTGATGATGTGGAGGGGTTTATTGATACTATCACTGTAGGGGAAACAAGGAAGGTTTCCGATGCACGAATCACTAGCATACATTTTCCTGTTTTATGTTACTTTGCATTATTTGTTAGTCGTTGCTTAATTGGTCACGGAAACTGTGGAAACCTTAGTACCCCTAATATTATTATTTTGCTCCAAGGTTTATACGGCGATAACACTTTTAGTATGGGCGGCATTATTGCCAAACGGTTAAGTATGAACCGTACCAAGGGCCCCATCTTTGGAGGCATCTATGCCTCACGCCTAGCTGCACATTTTTAACATACCTATTAGGCATTCTGAGAAGGAAGAAAAAGTGATGCCTCGTGTTTATCTAGATTATAAAAGTATGGTGGCACATGATTTTATTGTTAAGAATAGTTAGGAGAACTTAAATATCAATTGTTCTTTAACAAACATCATCCTGAAACTATTACCCTGCCTGCTCCTTCTTTGTTTGATTTGTTTGTAGGCACGTACCATGTTCCGTTGAAGGCTATTCACGCCTACCGGAACCCTGCACTAGCTGAGGAGCCAGAGCCAGAACCACAAATTGATCCTTCACGACAGTCTAATTACCAGTGGGATCCGGAGATGATTGTCAGCCAGTGGCAATCGGAGTCTTCCTCTTCTTCTTCTCAGTACGACCCCAACTACTATTATGGATATCCGCCAGGCCAGCCGTGGCCATAGACCAACTTAGGCCAAAATACTAAGCTTGGGGGAGTACGTATTTCTATGTTCACACACTCATTGCTAGATGTCAGTGCTCATACTTTTTCATTGTATCATCCATGCTAGTTTATTTTCCTTTTTATGCTTTCTTCTTGTGTGATTAATAAACCTTATGAAAAAACCAAAAAATTTAGTTGTAGTTTTTAATCAGTTTAATTTCCATGCTTGCAGTAGTAATTAAAAAGAAAACCCAAAAATATTTCCTGTTCTTCTTTTGCTTGTTGGGAGCTTTCCCGTGTAAATAGTTTTATTTCTTTTCTTTTCTTTGGGGTTCGATAGGAGAGGACCATAATTAAATTGTTGAAGTGGCTCTTATATGCATTATTGTTTATCTGACAAAAGAGCCCATATTGCCTTGTCTTCTCGTGTTTATTGAATGCTTGCAGATTCCAGCTTAGTCCAATGCACGTGCACTATTATTATTATTCACATCGTTCGGTCGTGCAAGTGAAAGGCAATTATGATGATATATGATGGACTGGCTGAGATAAGAAAAGCTAGTATAAACTCGACCTCTTTTGTTTTTCTAAATATGATTAGTTCATCGTTCCTGATTCAGCCTATTATGAATAAACATGTTTGCAATGACAACTAGAGGTCATAGTTTCTTGTGCCATGCTTGATTAGCTATGAGTTATAATGGTTTACCTTGCGTGCCAACATGCTATTAAAATGGTTATGATGTGGTATGATAGGGTGGTATCATCCTCTGAATGATTTAAGTGACTTGACTTGGCACATGTTCACGCATGTAGTTGAAACAAAATCAACATAGCCTTCACGATATTTATGTTCATGGTGGATTATATCCTAGTCATGCTTGCATTCGGTGTTGATTAATTTTAATGCATGTTCATGACTGTTGTCGCTCTCTAGCTGGTCACTTCCCAGTCTTTTGCTAGCTTTCACTTGTACTAAGCGGGAATACTGCTTGTGCATCCAAACTCCTTAAACCCCAGTTATTCCACATGAGTCCACCATACCTATCTATATACGGTATCTACATGCCGTTCCAAGTAAATTTGTATGCGCCAAACTCTAAACCTTCAAATAAATATCCTGTTTTGTATGCTCGAATAGCTCATGTATCAACTAGGGCTGTCCGTATCTTCCATGTTAGGTGGGTTATTCTCAAGAGGAGTGGAGTCCGCTCCTTACTCACGAGATAAATGGCTGGTCACCGGGATGCCCAGTCCCATACTTTATGCAAACTAAATCAAAATAATTGCAAACAAAACTCCCCCTGGGACTCTTGTTAGTTGGAGGCACTTGTTGTTTCGAGCAAGCCATGGATTGATGCTTGTTGGTGGAAGGGGGAGTATAAACTTTACCATTCTGTTTGGGAACCGCCTATAATGTGTGTAGCATGGAAGATATTGCCATCTCTTGGTTGTTATGTTGACAATGAAAGTATACCGCTCAAAATATTATTCACCTCTATTTCAAAACCGAGCTCTGGCACCTCTACAAATCCCTGCTTCCCTCTGCGAAGGGCCTATCTATTTACTTTTATGCCGAGTCATCATCCTCTTATTAAAAAGCACCAGTTGGAGAGCACCGCTGTCATTTGCATTCATTACTGTTAGTTTACATTGAGTATGACTTGACTGGATCTCTTCTACCATGAATTACAATGTCTAGTCAGTCCTTGGTCTTTAAAGGTGCTCTGCATTTATGTTTTGCGGTCTCAGAAAGGGCTAGCGAGATACCACCTTGTTATATCATATTATGATTGTTTTGATAAAGTGTTGTCATCCGAGATTTATTATTATTGCTCGCTAGTTGATTATGCCATTGATATGAGTAAACTTGAGATCTATGTGTTATTGTGAATATGGTTAGTTATAATCTTTGCTGAAAACTTGAATGTTGGCTTTACATATTTACAACAACAAGAGCAAACAGAGTTTGTAAAAGTTTTTCTTTATCACTTTCAGTTTGTCAACTGAATTGCTTGAGGACAAGCAAAGGTTTAAGCTTGGGGGAGTTGATACGTCTCCAATGTATCAACTTTTCCAAACACTTTTGCCCTTGTTTTGGACTCTAACTTGCATGATTTGAATGGAACTAACCCGGACTGACGTTGTTTTCAGCAGAATTACCATGGTGTTATTTATGTGCAGGAGCAAACGTTCTCGGAATGACCTGAAACTTCACGGAGCCACTTTTCAAAAAATAATAAAAATACCTGTCAAAGATGAAGGCCAGGGGGCCCACCGTCTCTCCACGAGGGTGGGGGCGCGCCTGCCCCCCTAGGGCGCACCCCCTACCTCGTGGGCCCCCTGTTGCCTCTCCGACTCCAACTCCACCTCCATATATTGAGTTTCGGGGAGAAAAAAATCAGAGAGAAGAAATCATTGCGTTTTATGATACGGAGCCACCGCCAAGCCCTAAAACCTCTTGGGAGGGCTGATCTGGAGTCCGTTCGGGGCTCCGGAGAGGGGAATCTGTCGCCATCGTCATCACCAACCATCCTCCATCACCAATTTCATGATGCTCACCGCCGTGCGTGAGTATTCCATCATAGGCTTGCTGGACGGTGATGGGTTTGATGGGATCTATCATGTAATCAAGTTAGTTTTGTTAGGGTTTGATCCCTAGTGTCCACTATGTTCTGAGATTGATGTTGCTATGACTTTGCTATGCTTAATGCTTGTCACTAGGGCCCGAGTGCCATGATTTAAGATCTGAACCTATTATGTTTTCATCAATATATGAGTGTTCTTGATCCTATCTTGCAAGCCTATAGTCACCCATTATGTGTTATGATCCGTTAACCCCGAAGTGACAATAATCGGGATACTTACCGGTGATGACCATAGTTTGAGGAGTTCATGTATTCACTATGTGTTAATGCTTTCTTTCGGTTCTCTATTAAAAGGAGGCCTTAATATCCCTTAGTTTCCGTAAGGACCCCGCTGCCACGGGAGGGTAGGACAAAAGATGTCATGCAAGTTCTTTTCCATAAGCACGTATGACTATATTCAGAATACATGCCTACATTACATTGATGAACTGGAGCTAGTTCTATGTCACCCAAGGTTATGACTGTTACATGATGAACCGCATCCGGCATAATTCTCCATCACCGATCCATTGCCTACGAGCTTTCCATATATTGTTCTTCGCTTATTTACTTTTCCGTTGCTATTGCTATCATCACTACAAAATACCAAAAACATTGCTTTTACTACTGTTACCTTTTGCTACCATTATCACTACTATCATATTACTTTGCTACTAAAAACTATGCTGTGGTTGAATTGACAACTCAGCTGCTAATACTTGAGAATATTCTTTGGCTCCCCTTGTGTCGAATCAATAAATTTGGGTTGAATACTCTACCCTCGAAAACTATTGCGATCCCCTATACTTGTGGGTTATCATTCCTACCAACAAAATTCACATCCATAGGTTCATTATTATTCTCAATCAAAGTAGACAAGGGCATATCATTAGGATCAGAAGAAGCACTCTTATTAGCAAATAATTTCATAAGTTCATCCATCTTTCCACTCAAAACATTAATTTCTTTTATCACATGCACCTTTTTATTAGTAGATCTTTCAGTATGCCATTGAGAATAATTAACCATGATATTAGCTAGGAGTTTAGTAGCTTCTCCTAAAGTGATTTCCATAAAAGTGCCTCCCGCGGCCGAATCTAAAAGATTTCTAGAAGCAAAATTCAATCCGGCATAAAAAGTTTGAACAATCATCCACAAATTTAAACCATGAGTAGGCCAATTACGCATCATTAATTTCATTCTCTCCCAAGCTGGTGCAACATGTTCATGATCAAGTTGCTTAAAATTCATAATATCGTTTCTAAGAGAGATGATCTTAGCGGGAGGAAAATACTTAGAGATAGAAGCATCTTTGCACTTGTTCCATGAATCAATACTATTTTAGGCAAAGACGAAAACCAAGCTTTAGCACGATCTCTAAGCGAAAAAGGAAATAGCTTCAATTTAACAATATCATTATCCACATCTTTCTTCTTTTGCATGTCACACAAATCAACGAAGCTATTTAGATGGGTAGCGACATCTTCACTAGGAAGGCCGGAAAATGGATCTTTCATGACAAGATTCAGCAAAGCAGTATTAATTTCACAAGATTCAGCATCAGTAAGAGGAGCAATTGGAGTGCTAATAAAATCATTATTGTTGGTATTGGTGAAGTCACACAATTTAGTATTATCTTGAGCCATCGTGACAAGCAAGCAAACTAACACACAAGCAAACAGAAAGCGAGCGGGCAGAAAGAGGCAAATAGAGAAAGAGAGGGAGGATAGAGAGAGAGAGGGGGGCGAATATATCAGCATGGGTGAAGTGGGGGAGAGGAAAACGAGAGACAAATGGCAAATAATGTAATGCGGGAGATAAGGGTATGTCATGGGTACTTGGTATGTTGACTTTTGCGTAGACCTCCCCGGCAACGGCGCCAGAAATCCTTCTTGCTACCTCTTGAGCACTGTGTTGGTTTTCCCCGAAGAGGAGGGGATGATGTAGCAAAGTAGCGTAAGTATTTCCCTCAGTTTTTGAGAACCAAGGTATCAATCCAGTAGGAGGCTACGCGCGAATCCCTTGTACCTGCACAAAACAAATAAATCCTCGCAACCAACGCAAATAGGGGTTTTCAATCCCTATAAAGCCACTTACGAGAGTGAGATCTGATAGATATGATAAGATAATATTTTTGGTATTTTTATGATAAAAGATGCAAAGTAAAATAAAGGCAAAGTAAATAGCAAAGGAAATAACTAAGTAGTAGGAGATCAATATGATAAAGATAGAACCGGGGGCCATAGGTTTCACTAGTGGCTTCTCCCGAGAGCATAAGTATTCTACGGTGGGTGAACAAATTACTGTTGAGCAATTGACAGAATTGAGCATAGTTATGAGAATATCTAGGTATGATCGTGTATATAGGCATCACGTCCGAGACAAGTAGACCGACTCCTACCTGCATCTACTACTATTACTCCACTCATCGACCGCTATCCAGCATGCATCTAGAATATTAAGTTAAAAACAGAGTAACACCTTAAGCAAGATGACATGATGTAGAGGGATAAACTCATGCAATATGAGGAAAACCCCATCTTGTTATCCTCGATGGCAACAATACAATACGTGCCTTGTTGCCCCTACTATCACTGGGAAAGGACACCGCAAGATTGAATCCAAAGCTAAGCACTTCTCCCATTGCAAGAAAAATCAATCTAGTAGGCCAAACCAAACTGATAATTCGAAGAGACATGCAAAGATAACCAATCATACATAAAAGATTTCAGAGAAGATTCAAATATTGTTCATAGATAGACTTGATCATAAACCCAGAATTCATCGGTCTCAACAAACACACCGCAAAAAGAAGATTACATCAAATAGTTCTCCACAAGAGAGGGGGAGAACGTTGTATTGAGATCCAAAAAGAGAGAAGAAGCCATCTAGCTACTAACTATGGACCCGTAGGTCTGAGGTAAACTACTCACACTTCATCGGAGGGGCTATGGTGTTGATGTAGAAGCCCTCCGTAATCGATGCCCCCTCTGACAGATCTCCAAAACATGCCCCAAGATGGGATCTCGTGGATACAGAAAGTTGCGATGGTGGAATTAGGGTTTTGGCTCCTTATCTGATCGTTTGGGGTACGTGGATATATATAGGAGGAAGGAGTACATCCATGGAGCAACAGGGGGCCCACGAGAGTGGAGGGCGCGCCTGGTGGGGGTGGGCGCGCCCCCCCTACCTCGTGGCCTCCTATTTCCTTTCTTGACGTAGGGCCCAAGTCTCCCGGGTCTTGTTCGTTGAGAAAATCACGTCCCCGAAGGTTTCATTCCGTTTGGACTCCGTTTGATATTCCTTTTCTTCGAAACCCTAAAATAGGGAAAAACAGCAATTCTGGGCTGGGCCTCCTGTTAATAGGTTAGTCCCAAAAATAATATAAAAGTGGATAATAAAGCCCAATAATGTCCAAAATAATTGATAATATAGCATGGAGCAATCAAAAATTATAGATATGTTGGAGACGTATCACCACGCCATCGTGCTGACGAAACTCTCCCTCAACACTCGGCTGGGTCGGAGTTCGAGGGACGTCATCGGGCTGAACGTGTGCTGAACTCAGAGGTGTCGTGCGTTCGGTACTTGATCGGTCGGACCATGAAAACGTACGACTACATCAACCATGTTGTGCTCACGCTTCCGCTTTCGGTCTACGAGGGTACGTGGACAATACTCTCCCCTCTCATTGCTATGCATCACCATGATCTTGCGTGTGCGTAGGAATTTTTTTGAAATTACTACATTCCCCAACAGTGGCATCCGAGCCAGGTTTTATGCGTTGATGTTATATGCACGAGTAGAACACAAGTGAGTTGTGGGCGATATAAGTCATACTGCTTACCAGCATGTCATACTTTGGTTCGGTGGTATTGTTGGATGAAGCGGCCCGGACCGACATTACGTGTACGCTTACGTGAGACTGGTTCTACCGACGTGCTTTGCACACAGGTGGCTAGCGGGTGTCAGTTTCTCCAACTTTAGTTGAACTGAGTGTGGCTACGTCCGATCCTTGCAAAGGTTAAAACATCATCAACTTGACAAACTATCGTTGTGGTTTTTGATGCGTAGATAAGAACGGTTCTTGCTAAGCCCGTAGCAGCCACGTAAAACTTGCAACAACAAAGTAGAGGAGGTCTAACTTATTTTTTGCAGGGCATGTTGTGATGCGATATGGTCAAGACATGATGCTAAATTTTATTGTATGAGATGATCATGTTTTGTAACCGAGTTATCGGCAACTGGCAGGAGCCATATGGTTGTCGCTTTATTGTATGCAATGCAATCGCCCTATAATGCTTTACTTTATCACTAAGCGGTAGCGATAGTCGTAGAAGCATAAGATTGGCGAGACGACAACGATGCTACGATGAAGATCAAGGTGTCGTGCCGGTGACGATGGTGATCATGACGGTGCTTCGGAGATGGAGATCACAAGCACAAGATGATGATGGCCATATCATATCACTTATATTGATTGCATCTGATGTTTATCTTTTATGCATCTTATCTTGCTTTGATTGACGGTAGCGTTATAAGATGATCTCTCACTAAATTTCAAGATAAAAGTGTTCTCCTTGAGTATGCACCGTTGCCAAAGTTCGCCGTGCCCAGACACCACATGATGATCGGGTGTGATAAGCTCTACGTCCATCTATAACGGGTGCAAGCCAGTTTTGCACACGCAGAATACTCAGGTTAAACTTGACGAGCCTAGCATATGCAGATATGGCCTCGGAACACTAAGACCGAAATGTCGAGCGTGAATCATATAGTAGATATGATCAACATAGTGATGTTCACCATTGAAAACTACTCCATTTCACGTGATGATTGCTTATGGTTTAGTTGATTTGGATCATGTGATCACTTAGAGGATTAGAGGGATGTCTATCTAAGTGGGAGTTCTTAAGTAATATGATTAATTGAACTTAAATTTATCATGAACTTAGAACCTGATAGTATCTTGCTTGTCTATATTAATTGTAGATAGATGGCCCGTGTTATTGTTCTGTTGAATTTTAATGTGTTCCTTGAGAAAGCAAAGTTGAAAGATGATGGTAGCAATTACACGGACTGGGTCCATAACTTGAGGATTATCCTCATTGCTGCACAGAAGAATTACGTCCTAGAAGCACCGCTGGGTGCCAAGCGTGCTGCAAATGCAACTGACGACGTTAAGAACGTCTGCAAAGCAAAACTGATGACTACTCGATAGTTCAGTGTGCCATGCTATACGGCTTAGAACCGGGACTTCAACGACGTTTTGAACATCATGGAGCATATGAGATGTTTTAGGAGTTGAAATTAATATTTCAAGCAAATGCCCGGATTGAGAGATATGAAGTCTCCAATAAGTTCTACAGCTGCAATATGGAGGAGAATAGTTCTGTCAGTGAGCATATACTCAGAATGTCTGGGTATAACAATCACTTGATTAAACTGGGAGTTAATCTTCCGGATGATAGAGTCATTGACAGAATTCTTCAATCACTGCCACCAAGCTACAAGATCTTCATGATGAACTATAACATGCAAGGGATGGATAAGACGATTCCCGAGCTCTTCGCAATGCTAAAGGCTGCGGAGCTAGAAATCAAGAAGGAGCATCAAGTGTTGATGGTCAATAAGACCACCAGTTTCAAGAGAAAGGGCAAAGGGAAGAAGAAAGGGAACTTCAAGAAGAACAGCAAGCAAGTTGCTGCTCAAGAGAACAAACCCAAGTCTGGATCTAATCCTAAAACTGAGTGCTTCTACTGCAAGCAGACTGGTCACTGGAAGCGGAACTGCCCCAAGTATTTGGCGGATAAGAAGGATGGCAAGGTGAACAAAGGTATATGTGATATACATGTTATTGATGTGTACCTTACCAGAGCTCGCAGTAGCACCTGGGTATTTGATACTGGTTCTATTGCTAATATTTGCAACTCGAAACATGGACTACGGATTAAGCGAACACTGGCCAAGGACGAGGTGACGATGCACGTGGGAAACGGTTCCAAAGTCGATGTGATCGCCGTCGGCACGCTACCTCTACATCTACCTTCGGGATTAGTATTAGACCTAAATAATTGTTACTTGGTGCCAACGTTAAGCATGAACATTATATCTGGATCTTGTTTGATGCGAGACGGTTATTCATTTAAATCAGAGAATAATGGTTGTTCTATTTATATGAGTAATATCTTTTATGGTCATGCACCCTTGAAGAGTGGTCTATTTTTGATGAATCTCGATAGTAGTGATACACATATTCATAATGTTGAAGCCAAAAGATGCAGAGTTGATAATGATAGTGCAACTTATTTGTGGCACTGCCGTTTAGGTCATATCGGTGTAAAGCGCATGAAGAAACTCCATACTGATGGACTTTTGGAACCACTTGATTATGAATCACTTGGTACTTGCGAACCGTGCCTCATGGGCAAGATGACTAAAACGCCGTTCTCCGGTACTATGGAGAGAGCAACAGATTTGTTAGAAATCATACATATAGATGTATGTGGTCTGATGAATGTTGAGGCTCGCGGCGGATATCGTTATTTTCTCACCTTCACAGATGATTTAAGTAGATATGGATATATCTACTTAATGAAACATAAGTCTGAAACATTTGAAAAGTTCAAAGAATTTCAGAGTGAAGTTGAAAATCATCGTAACAAGAAAATAAAGTTTCTACGATCTGATCGTGAAGAAGAATATTTGAGTTACGAGTTTGGTCTACATTTGAAACAATGCAGAATAGTTTCGCAACTCACGCCACCCGGAACAGCACAACATAATGGTGTGCCCGAACGTCGTAATCGTACTTTACTATATATGGTGCGATCTATGATGTCTCTTACTGATTTACCGCTATCGTTTTGGGGTTATGCTTTAGAGACGGTTGCATTCACGTTAAATAGGGCACCATCGGAATCCGTTGAGATGACGCCTTATGAACTGTGGTTTGGCAAGAAACCAAAGTTGTCGTTTCTTAAAGTTTGGGGCTGCGATTCTTATGTGAAAAAGTTTCAACCTGATAAGCTCGAACCCAAATCGGAGAAATGTGTCTTCATAGGATACCCAAAGGAGACTGTTGGGTACACCTTCTATCACAGATCCAAAGGCAAGGCATTCGTTGCTAAGAATGGATCCTTTTTAGAGAAGGAGTTTCACTCGAAAGAAGTGAGTGGGAGGAAAGTAGAACTTGATGAGGTAACTGTACTTGCTCCCTTATTGGAAAGTAGTTAATCATAGAAACTGGTTCCTGTGACACCTACACCAATTAGTGAGGAAGTTAATGATGATGACCATGGAACTTCAGATCAAGTTGTTACTGAACCTCGTAGGTCAACCAGAGTAAGATCCGCACCAGACACTACTAGAAATCACACTTTTTTCGAGGGTTAAATTACCGTCGGATAACCTCATAATTTCCCCTCGGCTATTCTTTGTCGGCCATTACAATCATAGCCGACAGTAAGGTCAGCTAATGATGTCTCCCACGGTAATGAGCCGATGGTGAGCCCTCGGATATGCTCTGATCACGAGTCGTCCAGCAATAGCTCGACCACACTAATAGCCTACGGTTCCCCGTTAGATATATCATTTTCGACAGCTGGTGGTTCCCCGTCGGTTTTCTTAATAGTTAACGGTATATTTTAATTGTCGGTGTTACTTATTACTGTGAGGAGAACCAACCCGTCAGCTAATATGATTACCAATGGCTAACAAACACCATCAATTTATAAATTCACGGGTGGTCTAAAGTTAACTATGGCATTTTACGTACCCGAGTTGTTTGTTGCATTGGGCATTAGTCACACCTAATGAATTACTTTCACTTACGAGTGTTGCACAACATAGAAATGTGCTTCATGACGACAACTTTCAGAATCTTGGCATTTCAAATGAAGTTCATAATTACACAAAAGCATGCATGATAAACGATCATATATTATATTTAATATAGCATAATAAAGTATCACAAGCCTAATGAATTGCATTCAAATTACATTGACCCCAGTGATCCATCTAGGAATTCTTGAATGCAAAAGAAGATGCTGCAAGCAATAACAAAACCACCTCCTAGATGCACAACTACAACCTTTTACACATAAGTTCCAACGGTGTAAACTCTACTGTATTTGTTTATACTCGGCCAACAGCTGTGTTGTCCTCAGCATTAATAGAATGAAGCATCCTTGCCAAAATTATCATTGCAAGCACCCCTGTGCCAGCGTTTGAGGAAAATGTCCCCTGTATGCATAATGACATATGGTAGTTATAATGGCACCATTGTACAAATGAGATTTTGAACCATAAAACAAAGTTATCGTCCTACAATGAAGAATCTATTGGAGAAAATCTAGGCCGATTAAGAGTACATTATTTATTTATATTCTAGTAGGAGCACATAGTGAACACTTCCAATAAAAAAACTTGATTTTTGTTTAAATTTTGCAAGGAAAATTAAATGTTTCCTAATTCAACATTCAATGTGACAAGTGATAACACTACTAGCAGGGAGCAGCATCTGCCTAGCAATCCAGGCGCAGGTTGCTTAATTAAGACCATACAATCATGTGTTGTCAGCCCTATTAACTACACCTACCAACTCAGTTGGAGCTTGCTGATTGAACGAGTAGAAAACCAAGCCTCCTTATGTAGACATTTCCCTGTAAGCATTACAAATCAGCACGATTTCATTATTGTACACTAAAATTAAATTGCAAGAGCAGAAACTACTCGCAAGACAAGCTCAATGCCAACCAAAGGATTATTCTCCTAATGCACCCATTCGTTTTCTCCTGCTAGAGCTAGACTCCCCTCCCTAGCACAATTGTGGCTGTGGAGTTGTTGTCCTCATGGTCTTAATCACAAGACTGCTCTCTAGTGCTAATTAAATTCTTCTTTACCTCTTCCCAGCTTACCTTTCATGTGGCTTCTACCTGTAGGCTGTAGCGTTGTAAATGAATTCAGCATATAAATCTAGATGCTCAGGGCTACCAATTTCAGTCATGCTCTGTTTTCATTGCATTGTCAATATGTTTCTTTGTCAGGAAATCTTTTTCATTGAGTAATCTATAATCCCTGCCGTAGCTTGAGGGCTACAACGGGGATGGCGGCGTGGTGCGCTTGAGGACGGCGGTGGGTGCGCATGATGGTGCGGTTCCGTGGGCTTGGGAGGCGAGAAAAATAGGGAAGTACGGGGTGGTGGAAATGAGAAAATAGAGGAACTGATCAGATCATGCCTTCTTTTATTTTTTGAGGGACTAGCAATCAGATCGTGCCTTCTCTCCTAGAATAAGATTTTCTCTACAAAACCAATAGATTTTACGTGCCTTTTATTTCAATTTTCTTTTCTTTTGAGGGCTTTCAATTTTCAAAGGGTTGGAATCTTTGACCTACATGGTGTAACAAACATTTCCTACGCCTAATTTTAGTTTTTTCCACCTGATTTTCGGGATGGACACGGTCCGGGCCACTCCAGGCCGGTCCGGTCCCTGACCGAGCCGCCGTTTGGACCATTGATAGACCAGAACAAGCAGCGTTGCGGTCCTCGTTTGATCATTTCTTGCATTGGACCGACAGTGGTAAAGCCTGGGTCGGAACAAGAGGACTGCCCATGGTGGCGGTGGCGGTGAGGTGATGACCACAACGGCGGCTAGAGATAACTCAGGGCATTAATCGGAGGGGGCACGAGAGGGGAAAGAGAGGGTGAGTCACGGCGAACTCCATGGAGTGGTTGGAGAGACCGGGGAAGTAGGGACGACGACGTAATCGACGATGAACGACACCGGCTAGAGTCGGGGAAGGAGGACGATGGCAATGGCTTCGGGGAGAATCCAACCGGTTCCTTTTGCGGGGGAAGTAAAGATGAAGATGAAGGAGCTCCTGGACACGGTGGCTCATCGCGAGGAGGCCGGTGGCTACGTCGGCGAGGTGTTTTTTTCTAGTGCCATGTCATGCGTGCATGCTGGGGGGAGGGCTGACAGGGACTAGAGAGGAGCCAATGGCGGGGCAGAAAAATAGGGCAGGCGGCAGAGGCGAGAAGGCATAGTGGGTGAGGGTGACTTGGTGCGTGCGAGGAGCCGCCGACAGCATGGAGACCGAGGCGTGCATGACATGACCTGGTGTGTGTCTATGTTTTTTAGCGAAATGTGATGTGGTGTGTGCATGTGCGTGGGCTAGGCTCCATCCATGTACTGTAGAAAATGTAATACTATACACAACGACAACCTTTGCATTTGTCGAGTACATCTTCTTCGACATGTACACGGATGCCAAACATACTCTCCTCTTTAGCTACATTTCAGTCAGCTGGCTTTTCAATTTTAGGTCAGTCGATTTTGAGTGGAGGAGAAGGAATGGCCTCGCCGGAGAGAAGGAAGGGGCTCGCTGTCATCACCCCATTATCTATCTTAGGGTTCTGGGAGGGGGCGGTGGTGGACGACGATGGTGGGGGCGGTCGTGTGGCTTTGCGAGAGAAGAAAACTAGATGGGGGCAGGGCTAGAGGGTTAGTCGGGGGAGGTGGCAAGCCTGGTGGTGGGAGGAGGTCAAGGGGAGGGCGGGGCGGTGAGGCGGTCGCCGGCAGCGGAGGCTGGCGGTTCGGCCTGGCTGGAGGGCGGCCAGAGGAAGAAGATGAACAGTGTGCATCGGGTTTCAGGTGGGAGATGACTGCAGATCCGTTGGATCAAGATCGAACGGTTCACGTAGAATCGACTGGTCACAAAAACTATTCAGTCGACTGACGCGTAGTCATTCCACATATGTTCATTTTAATGCCTTCTGCAATATCCCCTATATTAGTCAAGTTTGCACTCATCATCAACTGGTAAGGATCTCGCCTAGCTTAGCCAACATGGTATAAAGGTTTTATCCTTTTGTCGGCCTAACATTGTATTGTTTAGTACCAATTTTTTAAGCATCCAATTAATGATGAAATTTACTTATGTGGAAATTATTTGAAATGTAACATTGGTCGTTCCACATCTTAATTGACGTTGTCCATTGAAACATATCACCGAGAGTGCAAGTTTACTATCAGTTATTGCTATCCCCCGTCGGGTATTTGCTGAAATAACCGAGAGTCACACATGTACCGTCGGCCATTTCCACTCGAGTTTTGTTTTCACCGTCGGCTATTAAATTTCACCGTTGGGTATTACATGTAATCCCCATGGGTGTAGCAAAAACCATCGGACATTATATTGAACCGTCGGGCATTAAGTTGGATATCCGAGAGTTGGGTTTCCACCGTCGGGCAATTTAGTATACCGTTGGCCATTGGTAGTAATACTTGTGAGTTGACAATAACCGTCGGCCATTGACACTATCATCGGCTATTATTGTAATAACCGACGGTCCGTCGGCTATTCTATTTCACCATCGGAAATATGGGAATTTCTAGTAGTGAGAGTGGTACGGTAATCCTGTTCTGGAGGTTATGTTACTAGACCATGACAAACCTACGAACTATGAAGAAGCGATGGTGAGCCCAGATTCCGCAAAATGGCTTGAGGCCATGAAATCTGAGATGGGATCCATGTATGAGAACAAAGTGTGGACTTTGGTTGACTTGCCCGATGATCAGCAAGCCATTGAGAATAAATGGATCTTCAAGAAGAAGACTGACGTTGACGGTAATATTACTGTCTATAAAGCTCGACTTGTTGCAAAAGGTTTTCGACAAGTTCAAGGGATTGACTACGATTAGACTTTCTCACCCATAGTGATGCTTAAGTCTATCCGAATCATGTTAGCAATTGCCGCATTTTATGATTATGAAATTTGGCAAATGGATGTCAAAACTGCATTCCTGAATGGATTTCTAGAAGAAGAGTTGTATATGATGCAACCGGAAGGTTTTGTCGATCCAAAGGGAGCTAACAAAGTGTGCAAGCTCCAACGATCCATTTATGGACTGGTGCAAGCCTCTCGGAGTTGGAATAAACGCTTTGATAGTGTGATCAAAGCATTTGGTTTTGTACAGACTTTTGGAGAAGCCTGTATTTACAAGAAAGTGAGTGGGAGCTCTGTAGCATTTCTGATATTATATGTGGATGACATATTGTTGATTGGAAATGATATAGAATTTCTGGATAGCATAAAGGGATACTTGAATAAGAGTTTTTCAATGAAAGACCTCGGTGAAGCTGCTTATATATTGGGCATCAAGATCTATAGAGATAGATCAAGACGCTTAATTGGACTTTCACAAAGCACATACCTTGACAAAGTTTTGAAGAAGTTCAAAATGGATCAAGCAAATAAAGGGTTCTTGCCTGTGTTACAAGGGGTGAAGTTGAGTAAGACTCAATGCCCGACCACTACAGAAGATAGAGAGAAGATGAAAGATGTTCCCTATGCTTTAGCCATAGGCTCTATCATGTATGCAATGCTGTGTACCAGACCTGATGTGTGCCTTGCTATAAGTTTAGCATGGAGGTACCAAAGTAATACAGGAGTGGATCACTGGACTGCGGTCAAGAACATCCTAAAATACCTGAAAAGGACTAAGGATGTGTTTCTCGTTTATGGAGGTGACAAAGAGCTAGTCGTAAATGGTTACGTCGATGCAAGCTTTGACACTGATCCGGATGATTCTAAATTGCAAACCGGATACATGTTTACATTGAACGGTGGAGCTGTCAGTTGGTGCAGTTCTAAACAAAGCGTCGTGGCGGGATCTACGTGTGAAGCGGAGTACATAGCTGCTTCGGAAGCAGCAAATGAAGGAGTCTGGATGAAGGAGTTCATATCCGATCTAGGTGTCATACCTAGTGCATCGGGACCAATGAAAATCTTTTGCGACAATACTGGTGCAATTGCCTTGGCGAAGGAATACAGATTTCACAAGAGAACCAAGCACATCAAGAGATGCTTCAATTCCATCCGGGATCTAGTCTAGGTGGGAGACATAGAAATTTGCAAGATACATACGGATCTGAGTGTTGCAAACCCGTTGACTAAGCCTCTTCCATGAGCAAAACATGATCAGCACCAAGGCTCCACGGGTGTTAGGATCATTACTGTGTAATCTAGATTATTGACTCTAGTGCAAGTGGGAGACTGAAGGAAATATGCCCTAGAGGCAATAATAAAGTTATTATTTATTTTCCTTATATCATGATAAATGTTTATTATTCATGCTAGAATTGTATTAACCGGAAACATAATACTTGTGTGAATACATAGAGAAACAGAGTGTCACTAGTATGCCTCTACTTGACTAGCTCGTTGATCAAAGATGGTTATGTTTCCTAGCCATTGACATGAGTTGTCATTTGATTAACGGGATCACATCATTAGGAGAATGATGTGATTGACTTGACCCATTCCGTTAGCTTAGCACTCGATCGTTTAGTATGTTGCTATTGCTTTCTTCATGACTTATACATGTTCTATGACTATGAGATTATGCAACTCCCGTTTACCGAAGGAACACTTTGTGTGCTACCAAATGTCACAACGTAACTGGGTGATTATAAAGGTGCTCTACAGGTGTCTCTGAAGGTACTTGTTGGGTTGGCGTATTTTGAGATTAGGATTTGTCACTCCCATTGTCGGAGAGGTATCTTTGGGCCCACTCGGTAATGCACATCACTTAAGCCTTGCAAGCAATGCAACTAATGAGTTAGTTGCGAGATGATGTATTACGGAACGAGTAAAGAGACTTGTCGGTAACGAGATTGAACTAGGTATTGAGATACCGACGATCGAAACTCGGGCAAGTAACATAACGATGACAAAGGGAACAACGTATGTTGTTATGCGGCTTGACCGATAAAGATCTTCATAGAATATGTGGGATCCAATATGAGCATCCAGGTTCCACTATTGGTTATTGACCGGAGACGTGTCTCGATCATGTCTACATAGTTCTCGAACCCGTAGGGTCCGCACACTTAATGTTTCGATGACAGTTATATTATGAGTTTATATGTTTTGATGTGCCGAAGGTTGTTCGGAGTCCCGGATATGATCACGGACATGACGAGGAGTCTCGAAATGGTCGAGACATGAATATTGATATATTGGAAGCCTATATTTGGATATCGGAAGTGTTCCGGGTGAAATCGGGATTTTACCGGAGTACTGGAGGGGTTACCGGAACCCCCCGGGGGTTAATGGCCATAGTGGGCCTTAGTGGAGAAGAGGAGAGGCGGCCAGGGCAAGGGCCGCGCACCCCTCCTCCTAGTCCGAATAGGACAAGGAGAAGGGGGCGGCGCCCTCCCCCCTTTCTTCTTCTCCTCCACCTCTTTCCCCTCTTCTCCTAATCCAACAAGGAAAAGGGAGGGAGTCCTACTCTCGGTGGGAGTAGGACTCCTCCTAGCGCGCCCCTCCTGGCCGGCCGCACCTCCCCCCTTGCTCCTTTATATACGGGGGCAGGGGGCACCCTAGAGACACAACAATTGATCGTTTGATCTTTTAGCCGTGTGCGGTGCCCCCCTCCACCATAGTCCACCTCGATAATACTGTAGCGATGCTTAGGCGAAGCCCTGCGTCGTTAGAACATCATCATCGTCACCACGCCATCGTGCTGACGAAACTCTCCCTCAACACTCAGCTGGATCGGAGTTCGAGGGACGTCATCGGGCTGAACATGTGCTGAACTCGGAGGTGTCGTGCATTCGGTACTTGATCGGTCGGACTGTGAAGACGTACGACTACATCAACCGCGTTGTGCTAACGCTTCCGCTTTCGGTCTACGAGGGTACATGGACAATACTCTCCCCTCTCGTTGCTATGCATCACCATGATCTTGCGTGTGCGTAGGATTTTTTTTTGAAATTGCTACGTTCCCCAACAACCACCCTATCATACCACATCACAACCATTTCAATAGCATGTTGGCACGCAAGGTAAACCATTATAAGCTCCTAGCTAATTAAGCATGGCACAAGCAACTATAATCTCTAATTGTCATTGCAAACATGTTTATTCATAATAGGATGAATCAGGAATGATGAACTAATCATATTTACAAAAACAAGAGAGGTCGAGTTCATACCAGCTTTTCTCATCTCAATAAGTTCATCATATAATCATCATTATTGCCTTTCACGTGCACGACCGAATAGTGTGGACAATAATAATAGTGCACGTGCATTGGACTAAGCTGGAATCTGCAAGCATTCAATTCAAGAGAGAAGACAAGGTAATATGAGAAATTTGTTAGATAAACAATAATACATATAAGAGCCACTCAACATTTTCAATATGGTCTTCTCCTCTCGACCCCCAAAGAACAAGAAAAGAAATAAAAGTATTTACACGGGAAAGCTCCCAACAAGCAAAAGAAGAACGAGAAATCTTTTGGGTTTTCTTTTTAATTACTACTACTACAGGCATGGAAAGTAAACTAACTAAAATCTACAACTAATATATATTTTTTTCTTAAGGTTTTTCAAACACACAAGAAGAAAACAAGAAAATGAAAATAAACTAGCATGGATGGTACAATGAAAAAGTATGAGCGCCGACAACTAGCATGGGTGTGTGAATACGGATGTAATATTGGTGAGAAATACGTACTCCCCCAAGCTTAGGCTTTTGGCCTAAGTTGGTCTATGGCCATGGCTGGCCTGGCGGATATCCAAAGTTGTAGCTGGGATCGTACTGAGATGCAGCGGCAATTGCCTGATGAGCTGCAGCTTGGAGGCGAGTTGTCTCCGCCCTCCTCTCGTACTCGGTCGCCTCCTCCCTGGTTATAACATATCTCCCCTTTACCTAAAAGTCAAAGAAAGTAGGAGCAGGGAGAGCGATGTGATAGGTGCGTCGTCTGTCAAAGATTAGTCGGTATTGGGGGAACTGATCGTTCCTCTCAACAAACTGATGACGAACCATAGCCTCATAATCTAGATAAGAAGGAGGCAACTCACTATCATGTCCACGTATGGGTATCTCAAGAAAGTTAGCTATACGGGTTGCATAAATTCCACCAAAGAAATCTCCATGAATACGATTATTATGCAACCTACGTGCAACGATAGCCCCCAAGTTGTATTGTTTATCTCCTAAACAGCGCTTCTGAGAACGCTAAGATTAGGCACACACATGTGACATGCTTCATCTTTACCATTAATGCATCTACCTATGAAGAGAGCAAAATAATGTATAGCAGGAAAATGAATGCTCCCTATGGTAGCTTGCGTCACATCTCTAGATTCCCCCACAGTTATACTAGCAAGAAAATCTCTAAATTTATATTTGCGAGGTTCACTAACATCTTCTAAGTCCATGGTATAAGATTTATCAAAAAGATCAAACAGGACAGTTTGAGAATTGCGTGATGATGAGAATTTAAACCTTCTCACAAATGAATCAGTTAAATAGAGGTATTGACGGCACTTATCTGCCTCGAAGCTCTCCAGATCAGCATTACGCACATATGCATCAAATTCCTCTTTAATTCTTGCTTGGATCATGAAATCCTCTGACGGACATTCATAAGGCCGCACTTGAGCGTCTCTTGGTGGTTCCTCATCCGCATCGCGTATTGCGAGTCCAGGTGCATGCTTCCTTGAAGAACCACATTGGTACATTTTCCTAAACATATTTCTTCCTCTGAAAAATTTCTGAAATTTTTAGTAACTTCAAAATAAAAGTGAACCAAACTCAGCAATATTGATCGCAACTACTCCTACAAGCGCCTAGAGGCAATATCATGCATTAAAACTACTTTTGACCACATAAATTTGACATGCAAGCTCAAGAACAGGGTCACCTAAGCAGCAAAAATATGAAATGAATAAAGCACTAGAACAAAAACTAATTGGACCATTGGAGGAGTCACATACCAAAGAACAATCCCCCAAAGTAGTTTTGTGAATGGAGCTTTGAGCAAGGAGATCGAAAATGGCAGCAATATGAGCTTGGACTCGGGTTTGAGCTGGCTAGTGATGATTTTGGAAAGAAGAAGGAGTGTGTGGTGCCTGGAATAAGTGGAGGGGAGCCACTCTGGGCCCACAAGGCAGGGGGCGCGCCCTCCACCCTCGTGGCCAGGTGCTTGCTCCCCTGATGTGTTCTCAGTGCCAGATATTCTCAAATATTCCAGAAAAAAACATATTTAAATTTCAGGGCATTTGGAGAACTTTTATTTTTGGGGTATTTTTTATTGCATGGATACTTCAGAAAACAGACATAATATACTATTTTTGCTTTATTTAATATAAATAACAGAAAGTAAAAAGAGGGTACAAATAGTTGTGTTCATTTCTAAATTCATCCATCTCATGCTCATCAAAAGGAATCCACTAACAAGGTTGATCAGGTCTTGTTAACAAACTCATTTCGAATAACATGAAACCGGAGAATTTTCGAATAACACTAGGTTACCTCAACGGGGATATGCATGTCCCCGATAATAAGAATATCATATTTCTTCTTGACAGTAGGAAGCGGAAATTCAAAACCTCCAATAGTAATTGTTGAATTTTTTCCAATAGAATTGATATTGTTGACTTGAGGTTGTTTCCTCAAAAAGTGTACCGTATGCTCATTACCATTAACATGAAAAGTGACATTGCCTTTGGTGCAATCAATAACAGCCCCTGCAGTATTCAACAAGGGTATTCCAAGAATGATAGACATACTATCGTCCTTGGGAGTATCAAGAATAACAAAGTCCGTTAAAATGGTAACGTTTGCAACCACAACAGACACATCCTCACAAATACCGACAGGTATAGCAGTTGATTTGTCAGCCATTTGCAAAGATATTTTAGTAGGTGTCAACTTATTCAAATCAAGTCTACGATATAAAGAGAGAGGCATAACACTGTTGGGGAACGTAGTAATTTCAAAATTTTCCTACACACACGCAAGATCATGGTGATGCATAGCAACAAGAGGGGAGAGTGTTGTCTACGTACCCTCGTAGACCGGAAGCGGAAGCGTTATGATAACGCGGTTGATGTAGTCGAACGTCTTCATGGCCCGACTGATCAAGCACCGAAACTACGGCACCTCCGAGTTCTAGCACACGTTCAGCTCGATGACGATCCCCGGACTCCGATCCAGCAAAGTGACGGGGAAGAGTTCCGTCAGCACGACGGCGTGGTGACGATCTTGATGTTCTACTGTCGCAGAGCTTCGCCTAAGCACTACTACAATATTATCGAGGACTATGGTGGAAGGGGGCACCGCATACGGCTAAGAAAATAATCACGAGGATCAACTTGTGTGTCTAGAGGTGCCCCCCTACCCTCGTATATAAAGGAGCAAGGGGGGTGCGGCCGGCCCTAGGAGGAGGCGCGCAGGAGGAGTCCTACTCCTACCGGGAGTAGGACTCCCCCCCTTTCCCTAGTTGGATTAGGACTTGAGGGGAAGGAGGAGAGGGAAGAAAGGAAAGGGGGGGCGCCGCCCCCCCTCCTTGTCCAATTCGGACTTGGGGGGAGGGGCGCGCGGCAGCCCCTAGGCCTCCTCTCCTCTTCCTCCACTAGGCCCATTAAGGCCCATTAGGTTACCTGGGGGTTCCGGTAGCCTCCCGGTACTCCGGTAAAATGCCGATTTCACCCGGAACACTTCCGATGTCCAAACATAGGCTTCCAATATATCAATCTTTATGTCTAGACCATTTCGAGACTCCTCGTCATGTCCGTGATCACATCCGGGACTCCGAACAAACTTCGGTACATCAAAATATATAAATTCATATTGAAACTGTCATTGTAACGTTAAGCGTGCGGACCCTACGGGTTCGAGAACAATGTAGACATGACCGAGACACGTCTCCGGTCAATAACCAATAGCGGAACCTGGATGCTCATATTGGCTCCTACATATTCTACGAAGATCTTTATCGGTCAGACCGCATAACAATATACGTTGTTCCCTTTGTCATCGGTATGTTACTTGCCCGAGATTCGATCGTCGGTATCTTAATACCTAGTTCAATCTCGTTACTGGCAAGTCTCTTTACTCGTTTCGTAATACATCATCTCACAACTAATTCATTAGTTGTAATGCTTGCAAGGCTTATGTGATGTGCATTACCAAGAGGGCCCAGAGATACCTCTCCGACAATCGGAGTGACAAATCCTAATCTCGAAATACGCCAACCCAACATGTACCTTTGGAGACACCTGTAGAGCTCCTTTATAATCACCCAGTTACGTTGTGACGTTTGGTAGCACACAAAGTGTTCCTCCGGCAAACGGGAGTTGCATAATCTCATAGTCATAGGAACATGTATAAGTCATGAAGAAAGCAATAGCAACATACTAAACGATCGGGTGCTAAGCTAATGGAATGGGTCATGTCAATCACATCATTCTCCTAATGATGTGATCCCATTAATCAAATGACAACACATGTCTATGGTTAGGAAACATAACCATCTTTGATTAACGAGCTAGTCAAGTAGAGGCATACTAGTGACGTTTAGTTTGTCTATGTATTCACACAAGTATTATGTTTCCAGATAATACAATTCTAGCATGAATAATAAACATTTATCATGATATAAGGAAATAAATAATAACTTTATTATTGCCTCTAGGGCATATTTCCTTCAGTCTCCCACTTGCACTAGAGTCAATAATCTAGATTTACACAGTAATGATTCTAACACCCATGGAGCTTTGGTGCTGATCATGTTTTGCTCGTGGAAGAGGCTTAGTCAACGGGTCTGCTACATTCAGATCCGTATGTATCTTGCAAATCTCTATGTCTCCCACCTGGATTAGATCCCGGATGGAATTGAAGCGTCTCTTGATGTGCTTGGTTCTCTTGTGAAATCTGGATTCCTTTGCCAAGGCAATTGCACCAGTATTGTCACAAAAGATTTTCATTGGACCCGATGCACTAGGTATGACACCTAGATCGGATATGAACTCCTTCATCCAGACTCCTTCGTTTGCTGCTTCCGAAGCAGCTATGTACTCCGCTTCACATGTAGATCCCGCCACAACGCTTTGTTTAGAACTGCACCAACTGACAGCTCCACCGTTTAATGTAAACACGTATCCGGTTTGTGATTTAGAATCGTCCGGATCAGTGTCAAAGCTTGCATCAACGTAACCATTTACGATGAGCTCTTTGTCACCTCCATATACGAGAAACATATCCTTAGTCCTTTTCAGGTATTTCAGGATGTTCTTGACCGCTGTCCAGTGATCCACTCCTGGATTACTTTGGTACCTCCCTGCTAGACTTATAGCAAGACATACATCAGGTCTGGTACACAGCATTGCATACATGATAGAGCCTATGGCTGAAGCATAGGGAACATCTTTCATTTTCTCTCTATCTTCTGCAGTGGTCGGGCATTGAGTCTTACTCAATTTCACACCTTGTAACACAGGCAAGAATCCTTTCTTTGCTTGATCCATTTTGAACTTCTTCAAAATTTTGTCAAGGTATGTGCTTTGTGAAAGTCCAATTAAGCGTCTTGATCTATCTCTATAGATCTTAATGCCCAATATGTAAGCAGCTTCACCGAGGTCTTTCATTGAAAAACTCTTATTCAAGTATCCCTTTATGCTATCCAGAAATTCTATATCATTTCCGATTAGTAATATGTCATCTACATATAATATCAGAAATGCTACAGAGCTCCCACTCACCTTTTTGTAAATACAGGCTTCTCCAAAAGTCTGTACAAAACCAAATGCTTTGATCACACTATCAGAACATCTATTCCAACTCCGAGAGGCTTGCACCAGTCCATAAATGGATCGCTGGAGCTTGCACACTTTATTAGCTCCCTTTGGATCGACAAAACCTTCCGGCTGCATCATATACAACTCTTCTTCCAGAAATCCATTCAGGAATGCAGTTTTGACATCCATCTGCCAAATTTCATAATTATAAAATGCGGCAATTGCTAACATGATTCGGACAGACTTAAGCATCACTACGGGTGAGAAGGTCTCATCGTAGTCAATCCCTTGAACTTGTCGAAAACCTTTTGCGACAAGTCGAGCTTTGTAGACAGTAACATTTCCGTCAGCGTCAGTCTTCTTCTTGAAGATCCATTTATTCTCAATTGCTTGCCGATCTTTGGGCAAGTCAACCAAAGTCCACACTTTGTTCTCATACATGGATCCCATCTCAGATTTCATGGCCTCAAGCAATTTTGCGGAATCTGGGCTCACCATCGCTTCTCCATAGTTCGTAGGTTCATCATGATCTAGTAGCATGACTTCTAGAACAGGATTACCGTACCACTCCGGTGCGGATCTTACTCTGGTTGATCTACGAGGTTCAGTAGTATCTTGTTCTGAAGTTTCATGATCATCATCATTAGCTTCCTCACTAATTGGTGTAGGTGTCACAGAAACCGGTTTCTGTGATGTAGTACTTTCCAATAAGGGAATAGGTACAATTACCTCATCAAGTTCTACTTTCCTCCCACTCACTTCTTTCGAGAGAAACTCCTTCTCTAGAAAGTTTCCGAATTTAGCAACAAAAGTCTTGCCTTCGGATCTGTGATAGAAGGTGTATCCAATAGTTTCCTTTGGATACCCTATGAAGACACATTTCTCCGATTTGGGTTCGAGCTTATCAGGTTGAAGCTTTTTCACATAAGCATCGCATCCCCAAACTTTCAGAAACGACAACTTTGGTTTCTTGCCAAACCACAGTTCATAAGGCGTCGTCTCAACGGATTTTGATGGTGCCCTATTTAACGTGAATGCGGCCGTCTCTAAAGCATAACCCCAAAATGATAGCGGTAAATCAGTAAGAGACATCATAGATCGCACCATATCTATTAAAGTACGATTACGACGTTCGGACACACCATTACGCTGTGGTGTTCCGGGTGGCGTGAGTTGCGAAACTATTCCGGATTGTTTCAAATGTACACCAAACTCGTAACTCAAATATTCTCCTCCACGATCAGATCGTAGGAATTTTATTTTCTTGTTACGATGATTTTCAACTTCACTCTGAAATTCTTTAAACTTTTCAAATGTTTCAGACTTATGTTTCATTAAGTAGATATACCCATATCTGCTTAAGTCATCTGTGAAGGTGAGAAAATAACGATATCCGCCACGAGCCTCAACATTCATCGGACCACATACATCTGTATGTATGATTTCTAACAAATCTGTTGCTCTCTCCATAGTACGGGAGAATGGTGTTTTGGTCATCTTGCCCATAAGACACGGTTCGCAAGTACCAAGTGATTCATAATCAAGTGGTTCTAGAAGTCCATCAGTATGGAGTTTCTTCATGCGCTTTACACCGATATGACCTAAACGGTAGTGCCACAAATAAGTTGCACTATCATTATCAACTCTGCATCTTTTGGCTTCAACATTATGAATATGTGTGTCACTACTATCGAGATTTAATAAGAATAGACCACTCTTCAAGGGTGCATGACCATAAAAGATATTACTCATATAAATAGAACAACCATTATTCTCTGATTTAAATGAATAACCGTCTCGCATCAAACAAGATCCAGATACAATGTTCATGCTCAACGCTGGCACCAAATAACAATTATTTAGGTCTAATACTAATCCCGAAGGTAGATGTAGAGGTAGCGTGCCGACGGCGATCACATCGACTTTGGAACCATTTCCCACGTGCATCGTCACCTCGTCCTTAGCCAATCTTCGCTTAATCCGTAGTCCCTGTTTCGAGTTGCAAATATTAGCAACAGAACCAGTATCAAATACCCAGGTGCTACTGCGAGCATTAGTAAGGTACACATCAATAACATGTATATCACATATACCTTTGTTCACCTTGCCATCCTTCTTATCCGCCAAATACTTGGGGCAGTTCCGCTTCCAGTGACCAGTCTGCTTGCAGTAGAAGCACTCAGTTTCAGGCTTAGGTCCAGATTTGGGTTTCTTCTCCTGAGTAGCAACTTGCTTGCTGTTCTTTTTGAAGTTCCCCTTCTTCTTCCCTTTGCCCTTTTTCTTGAAACTAGTGGTCTTGTTGACCATCAACACTTGATGCTCCTTCTTGATTTCTACCTCCGCAGCTTTCAGCATTGCGAAGAGCTCGGGAATTGTCTTATTCATCCCTTGCATATTATAGTTCATCACGAAGCTCTTGTAGCTAGGTGGAAGTGATTGGAGAATTCTGTCAATGACGCAATCATCTGGAAGATTAACTCCCAATTGAATCAAGTGATTATTATACCCAGACATTTTGAGTATATGCTCACTGACAGAACTGTTCTCCTCCATCTTGCAGCTATAGAACTTATTGGAGATTTCATATCTCTCAATCCGGGCATTTGCTTGAAATATTAACTTCAACTCATGGAACATCTCATCTGCTCCATGACGTTCAAAACGTCGTTGAAGTCCCGATTCTAAGCCGTAAAGCATGGCACACTGAACTATCGAGTAGTCATCAGC
Source organism: Triticum aestivum (assembly GCF_018294505.1). Classification (NCBI taxonomy): domain Eukaryota; kingdom Viridiplantae; phylum Streptophyta; class Magnoliopsida; order Poales; family Poaceae; genus Triticum; species Triticum aestivum. Next base: position 47,623,206 of record NC_057800.1, read on the forward strand.
TTTGCTCTGCCAGACGTTCATAACATCTGGTGTTGCTCCAGCAGCAGGCCTGACACCCAGCGGTGCTTTCAGGACGTAATTCTTCTGTGCAGCAATGAGGATAATCCTCAAGTTACGGACCCAGTCCGTGTAATTGCTACCATCATCTTTCAACTTTGCTTTCTCAAGGAACGCATTAAAATTCAACGGAACAACAACACGGGCCATCTATCTACAATCAAACATAAACAAGCAAGATACTATCAGGTACTAAGTTCATGATAAATTTAAGTTCAATTAATCATATTACTAAAGAACTCCCACTTAGATAGACATCCCTCTAATCCTCTAAGTGATCACGTGATCCAAATCAACTAAACCATGTCCGATCATCACGTGAGATGGAGTAGTTTCATTGGTGAACATCACTATGTTGATCATATCTACTATATGATTCACGCTCGACCTTTCGGTCTCCGTGTTCCGAGGCCATATCTGTATATGCTTGGCTCGTCAAGTATAACCTGAGTATTCTGCGTGTGCAACTGTTTTGCACCCGTTGTATTTGAACGTAGAGCCTATCACACCCGATCATCACGTGGTGTCTCAGCATGAAGAACTTTCGCAACGGTGCATACTCAGGGAGAACACTTCTTGATAATTAGTGAGAGATCATCTTAAAATGCTACCGTCAATCAAAGCAAGATAAGATGCATAAAAGATAAACATCACATGCAATCAATATAAGTGATATGATATGGCCATCATCATCTTGTGCTTGTGATCTCCATCTTCGAAGCACCGTCATGATCACCATCGTCACCGGTGCGACACCTTGATCACCATCGTAGCATCGTTGTTGTCTCGCCAATCTTATGCTTCCACGACTATCGCTACCGCTTAGTGATAAAGTAAAGCATTACAGCGTAATTGCATTGCATACAATAAAGTGACAACCATATGGCTCCTGCCAGTTGCCGATAACTCGGTTACAAAACATGATCATCTCATACAATAAAATTTAGCATCATGTCTTGACCATATCACATCACAACATTCCCTGCAAAAACAAGTTAGACGTCCTCTACTTTGTTGTTGCAAGTTTTACGTGGCTGCTACGGGCTTAAGCAAGAACCAATCTTACCTACGCATCAAAACCACAATGATAGTTTGCCAAGTTGGTGTTGTTTTAACCTTCGCAAGGACTGGGCGTAGCCACACTTGGTTCAACTAAAGTTGGAGAAACTGACACCCGCCAGCCACCTGTGTGCAAAGCACGTCGGTAGAACCAGTCTCGCGTAAGCGTACGCGTAATGTTGGTCCGGGCCGCTTCATCCAACAATACCGCCGAACCAAAGTATGACATGCTGGTAAGCAGTATGACTTATATCACCCACAACTCACTTGTGTTCTACTCGTGCATATAACATCAACACATAAAACCTAGGCTCGGATGCCACTGTTGGGGAACATAGTAATTTCAAATTTTTCCTATGCACACGCAAGATCATGGTGATGCATAGCAACGAGAGGGGAGAGTGTTGTCTACGTACCCTCGTAGACCGGAAGCGGAAGTGTTATGACAACGCAGTTGATGTAGTCGTACGTCTTCACAGCCCGACCGATTAAGCACCGAAACTACGGCACCTCCGAGTTCTAGCACACGTTCAGCTTGATGACGATCCCCGGACACCGATCCAGCAAAGTGATGGGGAAGAGTTCCGTCAGCACGATGGCGTAGTGACGATCTTGATGTTCTACTGTCACAGAGCTTCGCCTAAGCACTACTACAATATTATCGAGGACTATGGTGGAAGGGGGCACCGCACACGGCTAAGAAAATGATCACGAGGATCAACTTGTGTGTCTAGAGGTGCCCCCTGCCCCCGTATATAAAGGAGCAAGGGGGGGTGCAGCCGGCCCTAGGAGGAGGCACGTAGGAGGAGTCCTACTCCTACCGGGAGTAGGACTCCCCCCCTTTCCCTAGTTGGATTAGGACTTGAGGGGAAGGAGGAGAGGGAAGAAAGGAAAGGGGGGCGCCGCCCCCCCCCCCCTCCTTGTCCAATTCAGACTTGGGGGGGAGGGGCGCGCGGCAGCCCCTAGGCCTCCTCTCCTCTTCCTCCACTAGGCCCATTAAGGCCCATTAGGTTACCGGGGGGTTCCGGTAGCCTGCCGGTACTCCGGTAAAATGCCGATTTCACCCGGAACACTTCGATGTCCAAACATAGGCTTCCAATATATCAATCTTTATGTCTCGACCATTTCGAGACTCCTCGTCATGTCCGTGATCACATCCGTGAGTCCAAACAAACTTCTATACATCAAAATATATAAATTCATATTGAAACTGTCATCGTAACGTTAAGCGTGCGGACCCTACGGGTTCAAGAACAATGTAGACATGACCGAGACATGTCTCCGGTCAATAACCAATAGTGGAACCTGGATGCTCATATTGGCTCCTACATATTCTACGAAGATCTTTATCGGTCAGACCGCATAACAACATACGTTGTTCCCTTTGTCATCGGTATGTTACTTGCCCGAGATTCGATCGTCGGTATCTTAATACCTAGTTCAATCTCATTACCGGCAAGTCTCTTTACTCGTTTCATAATACATCATCTCACAACTAACTCATTAGTTGTAATGCTTGCAAGGCTTATGTGATGTGCATTACCGAGAGGGCCCAGAGATACCTCTCCGACAATCGGAGTGACAAATCCTTATCCCGAAATACGCCAACCCAACATGTACCTTTGGAGACACCTGTAGAGCACCTTTATAATCACCCAGTTACGTTGTGACGTTTGGTAGCACACAAAGTGTTCCTCCGGAAAACGGGAGTTGCATAATCTCATAGTCATAGGAACATGTATAAGTCATGAAGAAAGCAATAGCAACATACTAACCGATCGAGTGCTAAGCTAATGGAATGGGTCATGTCAATCACATCATTCTCCTAATGATGTGATCCCGTTAATCAAATGACAACACATGTCTATGGTTAGGAAACATAACCATCTTTGATTAACGAGCTAGTCAAGTAGAGGCATACTAGTGACGTTTAGTTTGTCTATGTATTACACAAGTATTATGTTTACAGATAATACAATTCTAGCATGAATAATAAACATTTATCATGATATAAGGAAATAAATAATAACTTTATTATTGCCTCTAGGGCATATTTCCTTCAAAGACTAACACTGGCTCCAAGATCACATAAGCAGTTTTAACATAGTTTCTTTTAATGGAGCATGGTATAGTTGGTACTCCTGGTTCTCCAAGTTTCTTTGGTACTCCATCCTTAAAAGTATAATTAGCAAGCATGGTGGAAATTTCAGCTTCCGGTATCTTTCTTTTATTAGTAACTATTTAGCATATTAGTCAAACGCATACGCAAAAAGATAGGTCTAATCGTTTCAGCAAAGCGCTCAAAATCCTCATCATCCTTTTTTGGATGGTTTAGGAGGAAAGGGCATGGGTTTCTGAACACATGGTTCTCTTTCTTTACTGTGCTTCCTAGCAACAATGTCTCTCTTATCATAACGTTGATTCTTTGATTGTGGGTTATCAAGATCAACAGCAGGTTCAATCTCTACATCATTATCATTACTAGGTTGAGCATCAAGATGAACATCATCATTAACATTATCACGAGGTTCATGTTCATTACCAGACCGTGTTTCAGCATCAGAAATAGAAATATTACTGGGATTCTCAGGTGTGTCAACAAAAGGTTCACTAGAAGCATGCAAAGTCCTATCATTTTTCTTTTTCTTCCTTTTAGAAGGACTAGGTGCATCTATAGTAGTTCTCTGAGAATCTTGCTCAATTCTCTTAGGGTGGCCCTCGGGATACAAAGGCTCCTGAGTCATTTTACCACCTCTAGTCATAACTCTAACAGCATTATCATTCTTATTATTTAATTCATTGAGCAAATCATTCTGAGCTTTAAGTACTTCTTCTACTTGAGTGGTAACCATAGAAGCATGCTTACTAATAAGTTTAAGTTCACCTTTAACACTAGCCATATAATCACTCAAGTATTCAATCATGTAAGCATTATGTTTCAATTGTCTACCAACATAAGCATTAAAATCTTCTTGCTTAACCATAAAGTTATCAAATTCATCCAAACATTGGCTAGCAAACTTAGCAAGAGGGATTTCAGCTTTATCATATCTATAGACAGAATTTACCTTTACTACCCGTCTCGGGTTATCAAGATCACGTATTTCTTCAACAGGCGGCAAATTAAGACCATGTATTTCTTCAATAGGAGGTAAATTCTTAATATCTTTAGCTTTTATACCTTTTTCTTTCATAGATTTCTTTGCCTCTTGCATATCTTCAGGACTGAGAAATAGAATACCCCTTTTCTTCGGAGTTGGCTTAGGAGTTGGTTCAGGAAGTGTCCAATTATTTTTATTAGTCAACATATTGTTCAATAGAATTTCAGCTTGATCGACAGTTCTTTCCCTGAAAACACAACCAGCACAACTATCCAGGTAATCTCTGGAAGCATCGGTTAGTCCATTATAAAAGATATCAAGTATTTCATTTTTCTTGAGAGGATGATCAGGCAAAGCGTTAAGTAATTGGAGAAGCCTCCCCCAAGCTTGTGGGAGACTCTCTTCTTCAATTTGCATAAAATTATATATCTCCCTTAAAGCAGCTTGTTTCTTATGAGTGGAGAAATATTTAGCAGAGAAGTAGTAAATCATATCCTGGGGACTACGCACACAACCAGGATCAAGAGAATTAAACCATATCTTAGCATCACCCTTTAATGAGAACGGAAATAATTTAAGGATATAATAGTAGCGAGTTTTCTCATCATTAGTGAACAGGGTAGCTATATCATTTAATTTAGTAAGATGTGCCACAACAGTTTCAGATTCATAGCCATAGGAAGGATCAGATTCAACCAAAGTAATTAACTCAGGATCAACAGAGAAATCATAATCCTTATCAGTAATAAAGATAGGTGAAGTAGCATAAGCAGGATCATATTTCATTCTAGCATTCAAAGTTTTTTGTTTCAGCTTAGCTAAAAGTTTCTTAAGATCACTTCTATCATTGCAAGCAAGAAAGTCTCTAGCAGCTTCTTCATCCATAACATAACCCTCAGGAACAACAGATAATTCATATATAGGGGGAGAATCTTCATCATCACTTTCATCAATATTATCAGTTTCAGTAATTTCATTCTCTCTAGCCCTAGCAAGTTGTTCATCAAGAAATTCACCTAGTGACACAGTAGTATCAAGCATAGAAGTAGTTTCTTCATAAGTATCATGTAAAGCAGAAGTGGCATCATCAATAACATGGGACATATCAGAATCAATAGCAGAAGCAGGTTTAGGTGTCGCAAGCTTACTCAAAACAGAAGGTGAATCAAGTGCAGAGCTAGATGGTAGTTCCTTACCTCCCCTCGTAGTTGAGGGATAGATCTTGGTTCTTGGATCTTTCAAATTCTTCATAATGATAAGCAGATATAAATCCCAAGTGACTCAAAGAATAGAGCTATGCTCCCTGACAACGGCGCCAGAAAATGTTCTTGATAACCCACAAGTATAGGGGATCGCAACAGTTTTCGAGGGTAGAGTATTCAACCCAAATTTATTGATTCGACACAAGGGGAGCCAAAGAATATTCTCAAGTATTAGCAGATGAGTTGTCAATTCAACCACACCTGGATAACTTAATATCTGCAGGAAAGTGTTTATTAGCAAAGTAATATGATAGTAGTGGTAACAGTGGCAAAAGGTAACGGTAGCAAAAGTAATATTTTTGGGTTTTATAGTGGTGGTAACAATAGCAACAGAAAAGTAAATAAGCGAAGAACAAGTATATGAAAATCTTATAGGCATTGGATCGGTGATGAAGAATTATGTCGGATGCGATCAATCATGCAACAATTATAACATAGGGTGACACAGAACTAGCTCCAGTTCATCAATGTAATGTAGGCATGTATTCCGAATATAGTCATACATGCTTATGGAAAAGAACTTGCATGCCATCTTTTGTTCTACCCTCCCGTGGCAGCGGGGTCCTATTGGAAACTAAGGGATATTAAGGCCTCCTTTTAATAGAGTACCGGACCAAAGCATTAACACATAGTGAATACATGAACTCCTCAAACTACGGTCATCACCGGGAGTGGTCCCAATTATTGTCACTTCGGGGTTGCCGGATCATAACACATAATAGGTGACTATAGACTTGCAAGATAGGATCAAGAACGCTCATATATTGATGAAAACATAATAGGTTCAGATCTGAAATCATGGCACTCGGGCCCTAGTGACAAACATTAAGCATAGCAAAGTCATAGCAACATCAATCTCAGAACATAGTGGATACTAGGGATCAAACCCTAACAAAACTAACCAGCAAGCCTACGATGGAATTACTCACGCACGGCGGTGAGCATCATGAAATTGGTGATGGAGGAAGGTTGATGATGACGATGGCGATGGATTCCCCTCTTCGGAGCCCCGAACGGACTCCGGATCAGCCCTCCCGAAAGAGTTTAGGGCTTGGCGACGGCTCCGTATCGTAAAACACGATGAATCCTTCTCTCTGGTTTTTTTCTCCCCGAAAGTGAATATATGGAGTCAAGGTTGAGGTCGGTGGAGCGTTAGGGGGCCCACGAGGCAGGGGGCGCCCAAGGGGTAGGGCACGCCCCCCACCCTCGTGGACAAGTGGAGCCCCCCTGACGTGGGTCTTTCTTTCAGTATTTTTTATATATTTCAAAATAATTCTCCGTTGATTTTCAGGTCATTCAGAGAACTTTTATTTCTGCACAAAAATAATATCATGGAAATTCTGCTGAAAACAACGTCAGTCCGGGTTAGTTCCATTCAAATCATGCAAGTTAGAGTCCAAAACAAGGGCAAAAGTGTTTGGAAAAGTAGATACGATGGAGACGTATCAGACGTCATCGAGCTGAACGTGTGCTTGTGAGGTGCCGTACGTTCAGTACTTGATCGGGACGGATCGTGAAGGTGTACGACTACATCAACCGCATTGGTAAACGCTTCCGCTTTCGGTCTACGAGGGTACGTAGACACACTCTCCCCTCTCGTTGCTATGCAACTCCTAGATATATCTTGCGTGATCGTAGGACTTTTTTTGAAATACTGCGTTCCCCAACACACTCGACGATCCTTTAATCGATTCCTTGAAATTGAGAACATGTTCTTCTGCACGCTCTGCGTGTACAAGAACCGCCTGCATCATCACCTTTTCATTCATGTAATCCTCCTCGTCAAGCGACTCCGTAGTAGTCATACAAGTACTCCATTCTGAATCCATTGCTTTAATGAAGGGAGAAAAATTGTCAAAATTTAGCTCGGGCATTTCACCAAACACTTGAGGGGCGTGGTAAGCCCACAGACGGCATCTGTAGTAGCGGATGGTACCTGCACGACGGACGTGCGAGAGGTGGAATGGCGGTGTAGGATAGGGAGGAAATGGATGCATTGCAAGGGGGAAAGGATGGATACACGACTCTGAGTGTGGTTTTGAATGGACCTGGGGTGTCACCGTCATACGTGGCAGAAGCCCAAACTCCCACAAAGCCCCTATTTACTTTTGGTTTGGGAAAAACGAACATGCGGACGTATCCATAGACCGATGCGTGACATTGTTGGATGCTTGCATCGTTCAGACAACTCAGTTCGGATGTTTGCGGGCTGTACATGCCCTCAACTTTGGAGCTAATATATATCATCTTTATCCTTGTTGAGACACGTGGTGACCTAAGGTTCGAAACTACTGTGCGGACGAAACTGCCTGCACGACAAGGGGACGACGGCCAAATCCAGCCGTCTGCTTCACTTTAATGTTGTGCATGGACGAGTTGATCTACGTTGTCGTTCACGAATCGTCCACACACCATCGTGTGTATAGCAGCGCTGCCTAAGGTTACATACGGTTTCTATACAGTACAACAACTAGACTCCGATGGAATCGTCGTGACAGACACACCCTTCACTTTTCTCTCGTCCTTCGCAAAGGCCTCGACCTCCGCCACTAGGTTACATACGATGACTTTGATTTTCCTCTCTAGGAGAGAAATGTCCCCGGAGGAATCGCTCTGCCAAAGAGTAAAAGTGCTCCTGCGCAAGTCCTATCTCGAGATGGCGGCACTCTGTCTTGAAAGTCTTTTTTTTATTTTTTTTCTAGGGTAAATGGGCTTATATACTAGAAGATGGGTACCGAAGGCTGGCCAGGGGCTCACAAGCCACCAGGGCCTGGGTGGCCCCCCTATGGTACTTCTTTGGTTCAATATTTTTTATTTATTCCAAAATAAATCTTCGTAAAATTTCAGCTCATTTGGGGATGTGCAGAATAGGTATCTCTGACATAACTTTTTCACATCCAGAATTTTAGCTGCTGGCAATCTCCCTTTTTATGTAAATCTTGCATATTAAGAGAGAAAAGACATTAGAATTGCTCCACAAAATGTTGTATTGATTAAAAACACTATAAATAACAGTAGGGAATCATGATGCAAAATGGACGTATCAACCTTCTCACCCGAGCTCGGCGCAACCCCATTGCTGATATGCAGCTTTGCGGACGTCCATAGTGGCTCGCCAAAGACAAAACCATTATCGTTGAATGAATCAAACAGGGCAACACTCCAGACAGGCCATCGAACTTTAGATCTGGCACCCCCGCACGACTAAGTCGTCGAAGGAGGAAACCATATCTGCCAACGACGAATCATGAACCCAACACACGGTTCACCATCTTCCAGATGCCGTCGATGCAGACCACAATCTGCATCTGCTTCTGGACACCTCCCAAGCTCCGCGTCGGCTCTGGAGCAAAGGCCGCCGCAACGGCAGAGCCCGAGGTCACAGGTCCACCACGAGGATGCCGCCGCCACGCTATCCTTACTTGAACAGACTGATTTTCAAATTCATCCACAATCATATGACCGATCACCTTGTCGAGAAATGATCCGAAGAACCTTTATTGAACGACGTCATTATCACCAGTGAAGCAAGACGATGAACAATCTATAAATCTAGACTATGAAGTCCTGTAAACAACCCACATGTGTGGATCCGACAACACCCTCACCATCGGCGAATGAGGTTGTCGGCGGATGGAAGCCGCCGGAGGACGGCGACGGAAGGAGACGCCCAGTCGGCTGCCGCGAAACCACCCAGTCTTTCTTCCTGAGAAAGAAAGAGTCTGGTACGGTGCGAATAAATCATCTTTGTCCTTGTTGAGACACGTGGTGACCCGAGGTTACATACGAGTTCCATACAGTACAGCTACAAGGCTCCGACGAAATCGTCGCGACAGACACACACACCCTTCACTTTTCTCTCCTCCTCCGCGAAGGCCTCGCCCTCCACCGGAAATGCTCTGCCTCTCGCCGCGCGCGCCGTGCCTCCCCGGTCCACACGCAAAGGCCTCGCCTTCCGCCGGCGCCGGCGGAGGCGGCAATGCTCACCGCCTGACGCTGCGCGCGGCGCCGCGGCGGTGGCGGCTCGTGAGGCCCCGCGGCTGCTCGGCCGCCGCGCCCGTGCCCGTGCCGGCGCCGCGGACGACCGCGGAGCGGTGGGGGTCGCTGCGGGAGATGCGGCGGGTGTGGTGGGTGTGCGGGGCCGGGTACTGGGTGCAGGGGTTCCGGTGCTTCCCGTGGCTGGCGCTCAACTTCCACCTCACCCGCGGGCTCGGGCTCAGCCCCGTCGCGCTGCAGCTGGTGCAGAACGCCGGCAGCCTCCCGCTCGTCGCCAAGCCGCTCTTCGGCGTCCTCTCCGACGCCGTCTACATCGGCCGCGAGCACCGCCTCCCCTACATCTCCATCGGAGGTGCTTAACTTCATCCGCCCCCTTTTTCCCCTTCCCCTTCCGCTTTACCACGATTGCGACCCCTTCTTCTTCCTCATTTGTTGGACATCGTTGTGTCCGTTCATTTTTTCCGATTCTTTCAAAATTCAACCGAAACATACGTGATAGTTCAGGTCATCTCGGCTTAAAATTCTCATCTCAGAAGTACTGCGCCGAATGAATATACTACTCCCTTACAAAAGTTTCAGGTATCTGTCTGAAATTGGAAATTCCTATGAGTACAAGGGTTCAGCAGCTGCAGATATGTTGTCCAATTTGACAAGAGCTGTGAAAACTAGGGAGGAGCTCCTGAGCTCAGTGATAGTGACAACGTTTAATTTCACGTATTCAAACCGCATATTCTTGTGAGTACCAATTTCACTGTGTGATAGGGATTGCCATTTGTCTCAAAAGATTGCTGTTTCTCTCTGTATTCTATTTCTGACCAACAGATTGGTCGAACTAATCCCTTGATAGCTGGGGGTCAGCTGTTGTAGACTTGTAGTTTAAGCAACTTCTACTAGAGCAGTCGGCACTTGTTCTAGAGAGAGAGAATTGTTTGGAAAGCAACATGGGTATATACTAGCGTAGTCGGCACTTGTTCATTCTAGAGGAAGAGTTGTCTGCATCATGGGTATCTACAGTAGTCGGCACCTGCCGGAGAGAAAGATACGTTTCGGAAACACACCGCACCTTCCTGCCCAGTGTGTGTGTACGCCACTCTTATTGCTGGTCACACATTTTGAGCTTCGCCAAGTTGGTAAATCCCGGAGATTACTTGCTCCTATTCTGGTGGCTCCGGATACTTGCATGTTTTACTCTGAATGATTGGTGGTCACACAATCTGAGCCTTGCCAAGAGAGTTCTCCAGAGGGCGCCCCGTGCCCTCTGTGGTGCTTGCGAGAGGTTGCTAGAGGCTGTTTTGTGGTCCACTAATCTCTGAAAGCTGCCTCTGAGATTCCCCACCCCCCATGCTACGCCTTACGGTGATTGGGACAGGTTCTTTGTGATGTTTGTCCTAGTTTAGGAGGATGATCCAAACGAAATGATGCCGATTTGTTTGTTTGTGTGTTTGTTACCTGCTGGTTTCCTGTTTCCTGTTCGTGACTATGTAAGAACACTTTGGTCCTATAACTTTTACTGTCGAGATATAAACACTGCTGCTGGTAAATTGCTGACAAAGTGAATAACAATCATATTTCCTAGTTCAGTGGTTATCTTTCTATGCAAACAATCTGTATTCTGAAAATTAAATGTTAAGTGCAGATGATCATTTTTAGGAAACGAAGCCTTAAAATCGAATGAATTGTTCAGTTGGTCTGTGCTAATGTTGGCTACTGTTGTGAACTTTCAGCATTACTTCAGCTTACTGCTTGGGGAACACTGGCGATCATGCCAGTTACGGGCGACACATTTCCAACTCACATGATATGCATTCTGATTGGAAATCTTGGAGCATCCGTGACGGAAGTTGTAAGCGATGCTGTTGTCACGGAGTTCAGCAGAACACAGAGGACCGGCGTACTACAGTCTTATGCATTCATAGGCCTGGCAGCTGGAGCCCTCCTAGGAAACTTGTCGGGCGGATACGTTCTGTTGAGAACGCAGGAACCAAAGATCATGTTCACAGCGTTCTCTGTCCTCCTTGGCCTCCAACTGGCACTCTCCATAGGCACAAAGGAAACACTGCCAAGCTCCCATGGAAGCTCCAGAAGCCTTCTTGTCAAGAGCTCATTGTCGGCCAATCTTCGAAAGCAATTCTCAAACCTGATGACAGCGGTCCGCGAGGAAAGGATATTCTACCCGCTTGCATGGATCATGACCTCGTTTGCTGTCGTGCCTGTTCTCTCTGGAACCATGTTCTGCTTCCAAACACAGCATCTGAAGCTCGACTCATCGATCATCGGCCTTTCAAAGGTCATGGGGCAGGTCATGGTCGTCTCCCTGACCGTCCTCTACAACCGCCATCTCAAAAGGATCCCCTTGAGGCGACTCGTGGGCGGAGTTCAGATAATGTATGCTTTCGCGGTGCTGTCGGAGCTGATCCTGGTGAAGCAAGTGAACCTTATGCTGGGGATACCAAATGAGGTGTATGTGCTTTGTTTCTCGGCTCTCGCCGAAGCGATCGCGCAGTTCAAGGTCCTGCCGTTCTCGATCTTGCTGTCGAGCCTCTGCCCCCCTGGCTGCGAAGGTTCGCTCTTCGCCTTCTTCACCTCTGGATTGGTCTTTTCGGCGATTCTGAGTGGTGTGTTTGGGGTTGGACTGTCTGCCCTGATTGGGCTGTCCTCTGGGGGCTACTCGAGCTTGCCTCTGGGTATTCTGCTGCAAAGTTTGGCCGCGTTGTTGCCTTTGGCGTGGCTGTCTTTTGTGCCTGAAAACTGGACTGCCGACGGGAAGATTGTAAAGCAAAGATGACGAGCATATTGACATCGGAAGTAGATCTTGTTAGGTACTGAATGACGTTGTACAGGAATTTCTTCTAGCCCAAGCAACTCAATGGGATTACATGTATAGGTATCCAAATGTGTTCTTTATTGACCTTCAGTGTACACAAAACACACACACAGATTCCAAAATAGGAAAATGCATCCAACTGCAAGGTGTAGGTACACCTAGGTCAGTATATACTTTCATTGGGTAGTGCACATGCTACTCACGCCGTCCCAAAATAAGTGTCGTTGGTTTAGTTAAAAATTTAGTACAAAGTTGTACTACATTAGCGACACTTATTTTGAGACGGTGAGAGTACTTTATAACTTTGAGTATGTTCATACACTATTTTATTTCTAGGATAGTGAGGTCCATGATTTTTTTTTACAACCAAGCCCATAGTTTTTAGTGGGTTTTTGAAAGATCTTCATATTTGAACAAGTTTGCCAAAAATGTGGTACACACTAGGTAACATCCTAGCTCAATAACAATGATAGACTACTCATATTAACAAGATGCACCTTCTTTTTTGTAAGTCGATCTTCAAAAAACTCCAAAGTTAAGTATGCTCAGCTTAAATTATGTGATAATGGTGTCGGAGCAGTGTTGATTTGGTTATGTTTATATGTGAAACGTGTGAAGTGTGCTGCATTTTGGGTGATAAGGCCATCATATTTGAAAGCGGTGTGCAGAACAATAGCCAAACAACTGTGATTTACATCTACTTACTCCTGAAACACAAACGCATGCAACCAAACAGCGGTCCTTAATATGTCCTAGTGTAATGTAGGCTACCAAATGATGTGCACAACATGATTTTTAGCCTGCATCATCTCAACCAGATCCAATCGAGTCACATATGCAAGGGGCGAAAAAACAATGCAGGTAACTAAACCGGCTGACGTTGAGTGGCAAATTAAGTCATTGACTGACTTAGCCTCTCATACACCATGCAATCTCCATCCGAGGACAACGGGACCCCTCAAAAGAAGTGAAAATTATAAAATTAAAAAGAAGTCTGTGGAACAAAAAGATATATGAAATGAAAAGCGAAACTTGTGTGTGATACCAACTGGTATTTGTGCAATAAAAGCCGAATTCTATTAAATTAGAGAAATAAAAGGTGAAATTTTTGTGTGGTAGCACTTCACATTTCATTGCTCATATTTCAGAAAATTCACTTTTATTACTCCCTCCGTTCCTAAATACAAGACATTTTGACGGTTCCTAAATATATGAAATTTGAACCGCCAAAACGTGTTGTATTTTGAAACGGAGGGAATACTTTATAACTTCACTCACGATTATTTTTTGGGAAAGAAACTTTCATTAATCAAGCCAAGTGATTGCAAATCAGAGAATGTAAGGCGGGATGCAGTTTGCTGTAGCGAGCGAACCACTAGAATGCAATGCAAGACAAGAATTCTCAAAAAAAAATGCAATGCAAGAGGCACAACAGTTGTTGGATGAAGATTGCACGGTGGATAAAGAAAAGGCTATGACTTTTTTTTTCAAAACTATCATGTTTTTTGTAGCAATTTCGGAAACTATAGCGTAGAATGAAAAAAACGCAAAACTATGACCCTGTCGGCCAGGAGTGGGCCAAAAAGGCAGTTTTCGGCCAGGCCATGGCCGAAGTAGGCTTTTCGGTCGCGTTTGGGCCGAAGACCTGCGTACCTGGGCCGAAAAGTCGATGTTGGCGGGGGCCAGGCCGAAAATAGTAGCTTCGGCTACTGGGCGGCCGAAGTGGGCCGTTTTCGGCCAACCGGCGACCGAAGCTGGCCTTTTCGGCCAGGCTTCGACTGAAGCCGTTTTCGGCCAGATAACAACCGAAAAGGTGCGGATAAGCACCGTTTTCGCCCCTGCGCTGTTCGCCTCTGTTCTTCGTTTCCCTTTCTCTCTCTCTCAGTTCTTCTCTGTACCTCGCCCCCCCCCCCCCCGCGCTGATCTCCTCCATTTGCCACACATTTGCAAATCCAACCCACAGAATCGGTAGATCATAGCAATCCCCACCGGCCTACGGTGTTATTTTTTGCTATGGGATAGTTTTTGATGTGTTTGGGGAGGAGGAGCCATGGTGGAGAGGAGGACGGGTAGTAGGTGGTGGTGACTAGTAGCAGCAGCTGCAGAGGAGGAGGTGGTGAGGAGGAGGAGCAGGTTGGGGGCTGACCGGAGTTGAACCTCCGGTCGTCGGGGGCGGCGTTGTCGTTCTCCGGTGGTGCAAGTACTTCGCGAGGTGGCCGGTGCCGCTGAGTCAAAGAGAGAAGCAAGAAGCGGACACACACTTCGAAGGTATAATCACGTCGTCATAAATTTTATCTAAATTGTATAGTTTAGTTAGTGTATATAAGTCATATTGTGAATTTTAGTGTTAATATATTTTTGGAGGCATTTTAGCGCATAGTTCGTGTAGCGGATAATATTAGTGTTCGTTGTGAATTTCAGTGTTAATATATTTTTGGAGGCATTTTAGCGCATAGTTCGTGTAGTGGATAATATTGGTGTATATTGTGAATTTTAGTGTTAATATATTTTTGGAGGCATTTTAGCGCATAGTTCGTGTAGCGGATAATATTAGTGTATATTATGAATTTTAGTGTTAATATATTTTTGGAGGCATTTTAGCGCATAGTTCGTTGTGATTAATGAGAAGATGGCAATGTCTGACAGGTGAAAATGTCTGAATCAGTAAATCTGACTGTTTACTACGGCGCTGGTAATGTTCGATATAATGAGTTGGGGGTTGATCTTAGCGAGTTTAAAAATGGCGTCATGACACTAGCTGACCCGGACAGACTGGACATTAGACAGTTGAAGTACTGGTTGACAACTAGTTTCGGTCTGGATCCTGAAGTATGTTCCGTCAGTATTCATGCATTGTGGACCAAATCCTGTAAAAATGTCAAGTGGGAGTTGATGCGGGTAGATAGGAGCCAGCATTGGTTGTCCCTGTTAAGACGCTGCCGAGACCGAAGAATCCACCCATATGCACTTGTGCAACCTGTGCCGAAGGAGGAGAATACCGTACAACTCCACAGGGGGTATGAACCCGGCCAAGGCAGTGAAGTGGCTAACGAGATTGTTTTATCCGGGTCACAGCCACAAGATGTGGATGCTAGCCAACCCGAGAAAGAGTCAGACTACGTGCCACACAATGTTTGTGGTCCTGATACTGGGCAGAGTAGCCAGTCGATAATATTAGCTGGTTCTGGTTTTGCTGATGGGGATGAGGAAGGGGATGAAATGCAGAGGGTGATGGAGGAAGAGGACGAGGATGGATTGGTGGAGGAACTGGATTCTGAAAATTCTGAGGATGAAGTGGAGGTACCGATTCCTTCTGCATGGGAGCAGGACATATCCACCGGCCTTACGGTGAACGATGGCCATGAGACTCCATGGCAGTATAATCTGAACCAAGTACAAATAGGGGCTATGTTTGATACAAAGAAAAAATTGAAGTATGCGGTGATAAAGTGGGCTATGTCTACGCAGAGGGTTTTCAAGACACACATATCAAGTCCAACAAACTATACCGTGAAATGTGTTGTAACAGGTTGTCCTGGGAAGGTGCACGGGCACGTGCCGAAGTATGACATCCACTGGGTTGTCACCATTGTCGTCCCACATAATTGTGTGAGGAGAACCTGCTGGTCAAGCATCCGAACCTGACTTCAAGTCTCATTGCGCAACTCATGTATACTGAGATAGTAGAGAAGAAAGATATGGAAGCAAAACACATCCAGACAGCAGTGAAGGTCAGATGGAATTATGTCATTCCTTATGGGAAGGCTTGGAGGGCTAAGCAGAAGGCTATGGAGGAAAGGTTTGGGACGTTCTTCGACTCATATGATAATGTTGTCCGTCTCCTGGGCATACTGAAGGAGAGGAATCCCGGCACTTATGTGAACGTACAACACATGAGGTTGCTGAGTATACCAGATTTCAAGGTGTTGAAACGAGTGTTCTTCTCTTTTGCTATGTGCATCGAAGCTTTCCGGCATTGTCCTCCTGTTATGTTTGTGGATGGTACATTCCTGACCGGTCAGTATAGAGGGCAAATCCTGACTGCTATTGGTGTGGACGGGAACAATCAAATCATCCCACTTGCCATGGCATTTGTGGAGGGTGAGAACTTTCTCAGCTGGGTATGGTTCTTCCGCCAAGTGAAAATTGCCATCGTGAAGGACCGACCAAACGTGTGTGTCATTCATGACAGACATGCTGGTATATTGAAGGCCGTGAAGACACTTCGTAATCCAACAGATGACGAACCAACACCTTGGAGGGACTTGCAGAGCCGGTGGTGCATGCGCCATCTTGGGGCTAATTTTTTCTCACAGTTCAAGAACAAGCGGTTGATGAACTTGTTCAAAAAATTATGCAAGCAGAGCCAGCAGCGAAATACGAATTTATTTGGTCAAAACTAGATGAGTTTACTAAGAAGCAGGTCCGTGCGAGGAAGAAAATGGAAGAAGATCAGGTTAAATTAGCAGCACTCATCGCGGAGCTAGAGGAGCCAGTAGGTCTTTGTGACTTGCCAGCAATTGACCCTCCTAATACTAAGAGAAAGAAGGGAAGGGCAATAAAGAATTTTTCTGAGTGGATAGAGAAAGAGCCTCCAATGAATTGGTCTTTGCTGCATGACACACATGGAGCTAGGTATGGCCACATGACAACCAATCTTGCAGAGGTGTATAACTTTGTGCTGAGAGGGAATAGAGCATTGCCACTCACAGCTATTGTGGAGGCTGTATTCCATGGCACTTTGAGATATTTCAGAGAAAGGCACGAGTTAGCAAAGAAGCATATTGAAGATAATCAGAACACACCTTATTGTAGCCGTGTCATGGAATACATGGCAAAGAAGATAGAGAAAGCAAAGAAGCACACTGTCAGACTCATAGGGAATCAAGAAAGGAGGTATGAGGTTCAGCTTCCTACCGATGGTTTTGGTTCTGGAAATGAGGTGAAGACACACGAGGTAAAAATTGGAACGGAATTTTATCCAACGTGTGAGTGTACATGCAACAAACCGAAGTTGTTGCACCTACCTTGCTCTCATGTGTTGGCTGCCTGTGGCCAGATTGAGTTGGATGCTATATCCTTCGTGTCCCCATACTATTTAAAAGAGGCAGTGCTCAACACCTGGACAGGCGAGATGACAGGGTTTAGAGTCGTCGGCAATTTCAACAAGGTAAACGACGGTGAGAGAGTATACATCCCGCATCCAGACCTTCGGCGAACAAGTAGGGGCAGACGAAAGGCCCGTCGCATCCGGAACGATATGGACCAGTCTGAAGCTGGTGGAGCAACCAGACAATGTTTGTTATGCGCGGCTTATGGGCATAGGATGAAATATTGTCCCGACCTGAACAAAGATGGTGCTTCCGCATCGACGAGTGCTTCCACATCGACGGTTGCGACAACAGGAGCAAGAGGCGGACGTGGTCGTGGCAGTCGAGGCCGAAGGGGCGGACGAGGAAGAAATAACTCACAAGCTATATAATGTGTCGTAGTGGGTTTTAATATGTAATATGTCAGACATGTTTAATTGTAATATGTCAGGACTATGTTTTAATTTGTAATATGTCAGGACTATGTTTTAATTTGTAATATGTCAGGACTATGTTTTAATTTGTAATATGTCAGGATTATGTTTTAATATGTAATATGTCAGGACTATGTTTTAATTCGTAATATGTCAGGACTATGTTATAATTTGTAATATGTCGTACTATGTTTTATTTGCACCTGAGATTTGTTGTTTGAATTGCAGATATGTCTTCGTATCCGTTGCTTAATGGTAACATCGATAGAAAGCACCGGGGCGCCCTTATGAAAGCGGGCAACAACTTAGACGTGTTGGTCACTCGTACCCCAAAGACTAACTGGCTGATACACGATTCATGGGTTGATAGGTATGTGTGCATATAATGGAGTCCATATAATGACTTACTATGTTTGACATACTTTTCATAACCGCTAACAATCTCTTTATTTTGTAGGTTAAGTTGGGTTGGACTTCTACCCTTGGCAAGGCTGGTTGAGGGTACATTGGATGAGTGGATTGATGGTCCGGACTTAGATGAGGCAGGTGAACCATTGCAGTTACACAAGAGGCAAGTGAAACGTTTCTTTTACGACAAGTCACTCCTTACCTGCTTAGTAGATAGATGGAGACCAGAGACACATACGTTTCACTTTCCCTGGGGAGAGATGGCGCCTACTTTACAGGATGTGTCTTACTTGTTGGGATTACCTCTGGCCGGTGCTGCCATAGGTCCCTTAGAGGCAGAATCTGGGTGGCAAGCAGCGATGCAGACCCGTTTTTTGGCTGCGGTCCCGACTGCTAGGGCCATAGACAACGATCCTCATGGACCTCTTTTTAGATGGTTGAGCCAGTTTCAGGTAACCATCACGGCCACTTAAACAAATGTTGTTTTTTAGTTGTCCGATGTTCATACAATTATTACGTTTCTATGTAGATTGTCTCGTTAGGACATCCCGACGTTCAGTTGTCGGAGGCACAGATTGACCGGTCCCTAGAGGCATATATTTTTGGCTGTTCGGCAAGACAATGTTTACGGAGAACCACGTGACCACTGTCGATGCACGACTCATCGGTATTGCACGAGAGATAGCTGACGCACGTTGCCCTGCGGATATTCTACAGAGGAGTTTTGGTTCTGCTGTGTTAGCGGCTACGTACAGAGGCCTGTGCAAAGCTTGCTTGTTGAAGTCTAGAAAATCTAGTCTTGTTGGATGTCCATTATTGTTGCAGCTCTGGTCATACGAGAGATTCCCTATTGGACGACCCTATGTCTACGTTGATAAACCTTTTGGTTTGGAGGACTTAGCTGGGACTTATGTGCCTGCTATCGGCGACTTACCTACTATGGGATCTGTTTGGACACGGCGAGAGGTACTTTTATATTAAGTAACAATTAATTCAATTATTTCTTGCCATTCAATAGTATTACTAATGCTTATTTGTTGTCATGCACAGAGACAGTTTGCGCATACTCAGGTTAGGGGATGCTACCCGTCCTTCATGGCGCAGTTTGATAGTTTGCACGAGGATCAAGTTATTTGGGAGCCATACTCGCCTCAGGCTATATCATCGAGGTACCCAGTTGGGATTTCTGGATTGTGCACTAGAGATCGGCACTTTTGGATGACCAAGGCCAAGTTGGTGTTCGACGTGACGGTTGAGGAGATGTCTCTTCATAGGGTGATGAGACAGTTCGGTCTATATCAACAGCCTGAGATTCCAGATATTCCACACTTGCCAGACCACGTGCACAAGTAAGTACTAATACTATTTTAGTTGGCAGCTCTGCATTCATAATATACCTAATCATGTATCGCGCATGTCAATCTCAGGGACAGTCGCCTAGGAGGAAACAAGTCCATGGCTTATTGGCTTCAGAGCATGACCCCTTACGTTGATGAATGGACTACCGCTGCGACAAATATCTGGGGTGAGGTTCGGCCCTTTAACTAGGAAATGTTCGGGTTGTATCTGCAGCGTTACCGGCATACAATGAGGATCTACTTGGTTCCATCAGCTGCTCCTGATCAGATCGAAGCCCCTCTCACCAGCGATATGTACCCAACTGTCTCTATTGTGGGAACCAGACACCACGCGGCAAATGCCTTGGTTCTCATATGTTAAGTCTTTTGTTAATCTGGACATATTCGCTTGGTTGTCTATTCGTGGTGTCTATCATACAACGAGGATATAATTGGTTAACTCTTTGTGTACAGGGTGACTCGACACTACAGGCGCGAGAGGAGGTTTCCGCTTTAATGCGGCGCTTTCAGATGGGAGAAACTATCCCACCGCGAGAGGGCGTCTCATGGTTGAGGCGTCTTGATGACAAGCTACGTGGGATTTACGCAGCTGTTACGTGTAGACGGACTTCGGATGTTGCACTTCCTCCTCCAGCACATCGTCCGCCACGTCCCTCTGTACAGCATTCAGAACCACGACCCTCTGTGCACCGTTCAGAACCACGACCCTCTATGCACCATGCAGAACCTCATCCTTCACAGCCAGGGAGATCTTCCTGGCATGAGCCACCTCCTTCACAGCCAGGGAGCTCTTCCTGGCATGAGCCACCTCCTTCACAGCCAGGGAGCTCTTCCTGGCATGAGCCACCTCCTTCACAGCTAGGGAGCGCTTACTGGCATCAGCAGATGAATCTAGGTAACACTACTCACTACATTCTTTTGAACAGTGTAGTAATCGTTCTTGCATTCTCAGCAGTCACTGATGCTTACTGGTGGTGCTTTGTTCATGCATTTGTATCAATTTTACTTTACCGTAGGCGGCAACCAGTCGCAACCGTTCATGCATTCAGAGCAGTCACTGATGCTTAGTGGTGGTGCTTCGTACTTTGAGGACGACCGCGAGGATGATGACCAAACTACAAATATTTATGGCTTCTCGCAGACAGTGTTTCACACTGCACCACCACCACCGACGCAGGAGACACAGACCGTGACAGACGAGGTTAACTATGGTCGTGGTTATCGCGAGCCTCGTCCACCGCCTCAGCGCTTATCGCCTTCCGGTCCTCGCCCGAGGAAGACCCAGACTCGTCGTCATCCCCCGCAGTGATATGCTTATCTATCTATCTATGACTCATTATCTATATTAGTTTCAGACTATTCGCAGCTGTGTGTCAGTATTTATGTATGAGACATGCTTCATGTATGTGTTACTATCGCACTTGCTTCTATGTGATCAGGAGACATATATTGTTTTATGTATGCGAGAGACATATTACTATTAATTCGCATTCTTATTCCAGTTACATTTCCAAATAGACTACAACCGATAATTAAGATACAAGTACATCTGAATTAAACGGTGCGGCTGAACTTGTGCAATACATCTTACATACTACAAAATGAAATTCAGATAGAACATAATGCCCTACAATAATACAATACAAACTAATAATGCAAATACATCTGAATGAAACGGTACAACTGGAATACATCTTACATACTACATGAAGTCATCATCGTCATCCTCCGTTGATGCAGCCCTCTTGCCCTTCGACGATGCGGTCCTCTTGCCCTCGTCGATGCAGAACTCTTGCCCTTGGTCGATGCAGAACTCTTGCCCTTCGAGGATGCAGAACTCTTTCCTTTGGACGATGCAGAACTCTTGCCCTTCGACGATGCAGAACCCGGAAGCGGCGGCATGAAGATATCATCGTCGTCCTCGCTCTCCTCAGTCCATAAAAATGATGCTTTTCTGCAGTCCTTCTGAAAGTTTCACTCTTCGGCTCCACCACCTTCTTCCACCTTTCATGCAACCTAAGAAGTTCTTGACGTACCTCCTCATAGGTCCTTTCAGGCCACCCAGACCTACGTAATTGGTGAGCCAACTCATTCATTATGGTGTCACTACCGGTGAGTTCGTCCCATGGAACTATCCTATTGTCCATCCTGAAACCGGTAGCTAGACTCAACAGAGTGCTTCTCATCTCAGGGTGAAAACTACGATCGAATGGATAATGGGACATCTCGACTGCACTACACTGGAATGCTTATCCACCTCCGCCTGAAGGGGGTTTTATAGATACAGAGGAGAAAATGGCGGGAAAGAATAACTGCGGTATGGCGGGAAAGGGTTGGCGGGAAGGGATTGGTGGGAAAATAAGGCGGGAAGGGATTGACGGGAAAATAAGGCGGGAAGGGATTGGTGGGAAGGGGTTGGCGGGAAACGGGTGGCGGGAAACGGGTGGCGGGAACATATGGCGGGAAGGGGTTGGCGGGAAACGGGTGGCGGGAAAGGGTGGGTGGGAAACGGGTGGCGAGAAAATACATTTCAGCATGAGCCATGCAACTTCGGCCTAGGGTTGACCAAAAAGTGACTTTTCGGCCTAGACTTGACCAAAAAGTCTATTTCGGCCTAGACTTGACCAAAAAGTGCCTTTTCGGCTAGGAGATGGCCGAAAACTATACTTCGGCCTAAGTGTGGCCGAAAAGTAGTACTTCGGCCTAATCGTGGCTGAAAAGTACTACTTCGGCTAAAAGATGGCCGAGGGGCTACTAGTTTTTGGTTTTTTTGCATTACGTTCTATAGTTTCTGAAATTGCTACAAAAAATAACATAGTTTTGAAAAAAAATCATGACTTGGCCACTCCAAAAAGTCAGCGGGGCTGTTTGGTTCGTGCCCTTCTCAGCCCTGCCAAATCGTAGGGGCTGTTGGCTAGCCAAAAAATTGGCGAACGATTCCCTAGCCCGTGATTCTGCCAACTAATTGGCGCAAAAGAAGGAGGGAAGGCTGAGGCGGGGCTGGCATGCCAATTATTTGGATCCGATCCAAACGCCACCATCAGGCTAGTCAACGACCAATTTTTTGGTCGGGCAAGTCACGGCTCTAAACCAAACAGCCCCAGCGAGTCCTCTCCGGGGACGGGCACGAAGCAGAGCAGAGCAGCGCGGCCGGCTGTTGCTGTTTCATTTGGCGCGAGCGCACCACGCGGGCGCTCTCTTTCGCGCCAGCGAATTTCCCGAGGGGCCGAGCGGACCCGATGCCAACAATCCTCTGGAATCCAATCCTCGGGAATCTCAGCGCCACGATCCTGAGGACCGGAATCCCGTGAAAATCCCCTCCAATGAACCCAAAGCCGGCCTGAATTCTTTCTTTCTTCCTCTACCCATCTGGCCGTCGGAGACTCGGAGGCCGGCCCTCTCTCCCCTTCCTCCTGCTCCGCCGCCGCCGCCCCCACCTCCCGCCAGCGGCCCTCCGCCACAAGCTGCTCCTCGTCGCCCGACCACCATCCTCGCACTCCACCTCACAACCGTCGGGTCGGCCCGTGCTCCACCGCCGACCCGCCGCCTCCTCCTCCTCCACCTGACCAGGTCGCCGTCCGCCGCCCACTCCCTCCAGATCCGCCGCTCGCCTCCTCCGGATCCAAGGGCCGCTCCACCCGTCTCCAGGATACCAGCGACCCACCCGCCTGCCCACCCTCCGTATCCAATTCAACAGTGACTGAGGGTAAGCTGCGATTCTCTGGAAATTCAGCAGCGAGGTCTACTTCTGCACTTAACCATCTGGGTTTGCTCTAGTGTTAAGCCGCTCGCGCTTGTTTGTAGCCTGCTGATTCGGGCGGCGGCGGCAAGATGAGGCTTCTGCGGGTGGCCACCTGCAACCTCAACCAGTGGGCCATGGACTTCGACACCAACCTCCGCAACGTCAAGGAGTCCATCTCCCGGGCCAAGGCCGCCGGCGCCGTCGTCCGCATCGGCCCCGAGCTCGAGCTCACCGGATACGGCTGCGAGGACCATTTCCTCGAGCAGGACACCACCGCGCACGCGTGAGTGCTCCTTCTCCATGTAACCTACTTACTGATGATGATGAGCTGACGAACCTGTGAGTTGTGCAAAACCTGTACCGCTGTCGTAGCAGTGCTAAGAACCTGAATGAACTGCTAAATGTTAAGTCGTACTGTTTATCACAAAATACGGCTAAGAAAGTTATGGTTCTCCACTGCTAGTTATTAACTCAACCTATGTATGGAAATCACTTGTAAATTGTAATTGAAGTGGTTGGAGTTCTTTAAGGTATTTATTTTCTCCTGTGAACAGTAATTTCATTAATCTGTTTAGCATCTTTTATTGTGTCATGCAAACTTTACTGTATGCATACGGAGCTTGAATTTGTATGTCAACCCTTTGAGTGCCCATTGGGCTACAATTGGTAATCCTAAATTGTACTCCCTCCGTCCCAAAATAAGTGTCACTAATTCAGTACAACTTTGTACTAAATCAACGACACTTATTTTGGTGGAAGAAGTAATGAACAATAACTAATCCCTGGTAATGACATTCTGCCTAGGGTTTCACATTTCTATGAAATACTTGCAAGCTTTAGTTATACTCTCTGTTAATTGCTCTTCTGTATCAACAACCTGCAGATGGGAGTGCCTGAAGGACATTTTGTCTGGTGACTATACAGATGACATCTTGTGCAGCATAGGAATGCCTATTATTTTCAAGAGTGTGCGGTACAACTGCCAGGTTTTCTGCCTAAATCGCAAGATAATTATGATTCGGCCAAAGATGTCCCTTGCAAATGATGGGAACTATCGTGAATTTCGATGGTTTTCTGCTTGGACATATAAAGATGAACTTGTCGATTTTCAACTCCCTATTGATGTCTCAGAGGTTATAGACCAGGAAACTGTACCTTTTGGTTATGGTTATCTGCAGTTTCTCGACGTGTAAGTACTAATGCTTAAATTGGTTTTTTATGATTGTGAACTTGTGATTTCAGGCTGATACTGTCTTGGCTAGCATACTGGATAGAGCAAACACTAATACTGTCATTTCCAACTAACATTTTCTGAATCAAGCTGGATATAAAAAAGGAAATATTCATTGTCTTGGTGTTCTTCCAAATTACAATTCATCATGTGCTTCTAATTTCGAGTCCCTATCTAACTGCTACTCTGTGAGACTATATATCTTACGATGGCCTGTGGTGACTTCATGTTAAATCAGGTCACCCCTGTCTACAAACTAGCTTAGACATTTGATCCTCACCATAGGGAAATATGTACAGCGCAACTACAATTTATTTCATACATGTATGAATTTTTAAAGTCTTGATGAAGAAATTGTCCACGTATGTTACATATATCGATGTAAGTGTCTAGGATGTTCTAATTTTGTTAACCATTAATTGTAGTCCTCTAGGATCATTTTGAGCAAATATCATCCTTGCCTTGCCTTTTCCTGCCTCTTTACGATATTCAGAATGCATATCTAGTACTTGACACTTAGCTAGTCCCATTACCTAATGTAAATGTAAATGCGCAAATCCTCTAAAAAATGTTAATGTGCTATTCTTCTAAAGAAAATGTAAATGTGCTATAACATGTTTATGATTTTAGCATATATGCTCAAATTGCTCTTTGCTAATATGTTTCATTTTACTACGTATTCTTAATTAGTAATTGTATATGGTATGTGATTGATGATCTTGCATTTGTTGATGATATTGGACTGCTTAATTAATTTGGTTATATTATAGCTTTTCATGTTAGTTACTAATTTTCAGATCTTTGGCCGCCGAAACCTGTGAAGAGCTATTTACTGCAAATGCTCCTCGGATTGATCTAGCATTCAGTGGCGTTGAGGTCTTCATGAATGCAAGTGGAAGCCATCATCAGTTAAGGAAGCTCAACCTTCGGATTGATTCCATGAGAGACGCAACCCGTTTATGTGGTGGTGTATACATGTATGCTAATCACCAGGGTTGTGATGGTGGCCGCCTTTATTATGGTATGCTAATATGTCAGTGTTTTCTCTATGTTTTTCTTAGCATTATCCTATATCTTTGGAACTTGAAAACTCCATACCACTTAATTATTAGTTATAGTCCGACGTTTAGGTCTCCTGTTATTCTTTCCAACATTGAGGATGCATTGGATCGTGGTTCACTTTGAAGGAAGTGCGTGCGATTGGAATTTCTCAAATGTTTGTGTGACATAACCTTTGTATTTGGATATACCCAACACATGATCACTGACAGGTGGTAACAATATTGGTATTTTGCAAAAACTGAAGCTTGAGTGGTATTTCAGTGTCTACTGAATTAACACTATTAACACTACATGGTGATTTTTTTTCCTGTTTCGTTGGTCAAGTTGCAGTGATGATATATAGTGCTTTTGGTTCTATTGTTTTTGACTCCCATGTATCGTAGCCCTGCATTCAATTTAGTACTAGCTTTCTTTTTCAAGACTAAACAAAAGACATGGGCACCATCTAAATAGAGGGCCAGTAAGCAAAGTACACATGCTAGAGAAAATGCCTTAAGCGATGCAACCATCACTAGCATACCCAGATTGTTAATCCAGCAGTAGTTATGTGTAAAGTTAGTTTTACACATTCATGAGTCGTCTTTATCAGAGTTGTATTATTTGATTCATTTGTTCTAAGTTATCCCAAATGTTCTCACTAGATGGCTGCTGCTGCATTGCGGTGAATGGGGATGTGGTTGCCCAGGGATCACAATTCTCATTGAAGGATGTTGAAGTGTTGGATGCTTTGATAGATCTGGATGCTGTAAGTTCTAGCTCATTTGGATCTTAGTTGCAGTCCTATAATGCTGTCAGTGATTCATATTCTTCTTTGAGTTAAAGGATTTCCATAACTGAAGGCTCTTGAATTAGTATTAGTGGAAGTATGAAAACATGATTTGCACTTCACATTAGGGTAATCCAGTTACACTCACAGAGACAAACAATTTCTGCTCAATTCTGTATTTATTTTTGCTCACTTTCTTTGTTTTCGCCTGGAAGAATATTTGGCAACAGTCGTTGCATCATTATATGTTGTTCAGCAGTTACTGGTATCTCCACTATTGCATCATTATATGTTGTTCAGCAGTTACTGGTATCTCCACTATTGTTAATCTTATTCTTGTGTTATTTTTCAGTTGAATTATCTAAGGTCATAAGCTTTTGGTTCTTTTCTCATATTTGTTAAAAGTAACTTTTCTAGCTCGTAAATTTCTAGTTCTATTAGATAATGATTTATCTTTGACATAATTATATGGATCAAACTTTTGCATAACTGGACATTCTTTTGTTGAACCAGGTATCAAGTTATCGAGCATGTGTTTCTAGTTTTAGGGAGCAAGCAAGTCATGTAACAAAAGTACCTTGTGTTAAGGTACAATATAAGCTTTGCCAAACATTTCGTGATGGAATGATCCCAACTGATCCAATTGAGGTTAGTTTCTGTTTCTAGATTTGATATATTTCATTATTTCTGGAACGCTGCAGTATAGAATATTTTACTTTTTATAACCGTGTCCGAAAGAGATAGAATTGTTTTAGAACCTATCGTATTGTAGGATCACGATACTATGAGATTTTTATTTTCAAGTGATATTTATTTCGTGTATTATCTTGAAAAACCTGTGATGAATTATCTAACACAATTTTTACTAGCACCACTGGAACGTTTTTAGTGAATGCAAATTGTGATTGTAATTCCCAATGAAAACTACAGCCCAGCTTGACAAGTCACAGTTAGTAACCCATTTTTATCACTCTGAAGGTTATGTATCACTGTCCTGAGGAGGAGATTGCATTTGGACCTAGTTGCTGGCTGTGGGATTATCTTCGCAGAAGTCGAGCATCTGGATTTTTGCTTCCACTTTCTGGTGGTGCGGATAGTTCGTCCGTTGCAGCAATTGTTGGCTGCATGTGCCAGCTTGTCATAAAAGGTCAGGTCAAAAGTCTTAATTTTCCTCCATTAGCATAGTATATTTTATAAAATGTCTTTAGAGATGTACTCTACTTGCCAAATTATAGTGCATATTAGCAACAACTCACATTCCAAGGATGAGTTAAAACAGATTGTTTATGCTTCATGCATTGCTCATGGAGTCTCTGGGTCATAAATTTGGCAAGGAGGGAGTAGGTTACAGAACGCAGTTAAATAGTTTATCTGCACACTGGATTTGCAACCATATGTGCTTAGAAAAGAAATAGGAGGAACTACATCCCCATCGGTGCAACTATCAGCACTGATCCTCTGTACATATTCTTAGCTGTAGTATTCTTATTATTTTCATTTCAGTAATAATAGGTTCCACTAAGACAATACTGCCTGAATATAAGGCATATTTTCACTCTCCAAGTTAAAGTGTTTAATAGCTAGAAAATTCATCATCATAATTTCTTTCCAACACGAATCGAACAATACCAAATTTATGCCACATAACCTACACATTATTATTATCGGATTAATTGTTGGTCAAAGCTTGAACTTGGAAGTTAAAATTTTGCCTTTTTTTTTGAGAAAACGCAAGAGACTTTGCGTTTCATTTCATTGAACAGGAAGACATCAGGGGTACAACCTCCAGAAAGGAGGGACACATACGCACACACATACACACGACCGTCCTCACCAAGCGACTACAACTAGGTGAGGAGGTGCCCTCAACTACAGACACGCAACGACATTAGGCCTCGCCCAGCAGGGCAGCGTCACTGCCATTGCCAGACAGCTCCAGGGACGATTGCAGCTCCAGGACTGCCCAGGCCAACGTACCTCTCACCCATGTGCCTAGAGAGTCGGCGGGTGAAGGGCAGGG
Source organism: Triticum aestivum (assembly GCF_018294505.1). Classification (NCBI taxonomy): domain Eukaryota; kingdom Viridiplantae; phylum Streptophyta; class Magnoliopsida; order Poales; family Poaceae; genus Triticum; species Triticum aestivum. The sequence continues at coordinate 47,651,616 of NC_057800.1, forward strand.
CTCAACAGGAACTGGTGTAGCAATCGTTGGGGGAGCGCCGGCGCTGGCATACATTGCGATCCGCTCCCTGTGTAGCAGTCTACGCTAGAGCGATGCATCACCAGCCTCCATCTGCCGCATCAAACTCCACTTGCAGCCAAAGCAGCACCTACAAGAGGGGAACGGCGCTGAGATGCCGCCGCTGCCCGGTCCGGGAGGCCGGACCTGGGATTTCTCCCGGTGCTCGAGGAGGAGATCTGGTCAGGGTCATGCCAACGCCTCCAAGGAGGTGACGGCACCCTCGGGCGTCGCCGTTGACAGCGCAGGCCGTCGCCGCGCGGGGATTTCGCCCCGACCCATGAACAAGGACCTCAGATGCAATGGCAGACCGGACTTGGAGAAGAACGTCGGAGAAGACCAGCACACATGGAGGGATGCCTAGGAACGTTGTAGTCGCAGGAGGAGCACCGACCGGCGCAGTGCCAGCAGGCCGGCCACCGCCGGGAGCGCGACGAGCAGGCGACAGCAGCCACCTGCACCGCGCCGCCGCCGTGCCGGCCCGCAGCTACCGCCGCCAGGAACCGCCGGGGCACAACAAAGCAGCAGCCGTCAAGGACCGCCGCGCGCGTGCTCACCCGCCCAGCGGCTAGCCGGCTACCACCGGCAGCGGCCGGAGGGGTGGAAGGAGGGGGACGGGTGGGTTGGGGCAGAAACGCGCAGCCCCGATCTGGGTGCCCTCATCTCTGCCGCTCGCAGCAGCGGCCGGCCGCCGCCACAGCAGCGCCACCGCGCACGCGTTCCACACCATCACGGCCTCCCCTGAGCGCAGACAACCGCCCGCCTCGCCACCGCGCGCTCCCGCCGCTCCAGCGCACAAACAGCAGCGCGCGAGCTCACGGACGAGGGCCCCGCCGCCGCCGTCCAACGGCGAGGGCTTCGCCCGCCGGTTATCCTCCGGCGACGGCCAGGGGAGGAGGGGAGTTTGAGATGGCAGCTAGGGTTTCGCCACCCGAGTCACCCCCTGGGAGCGACGCGGGGGCCGGGAGCCAAAACTGTCGCTTCTTGCCGTATTTTCTGAACGAAGGGAATACCTATTTATGAGACTAATTATCATTTAATACAACCAACATGCAGATATAGATAAAGGAGATGAGCAAGTTAAGGCAGATGCTATGCGGATTGGTCAGTACAGAGATGGGGAGTTCCCCACAGACAGCAGAGAGCTTGCAAAACGTTTATTTTATACTGTTTACATGGGAACAGAAAATAGGTAATCTTTGGCTTAAGGATTCAGTTCTTTTCAGTGTACCCTTCTCTAGAGTATCGTTCTTTCCATTTGATATGCATCAATACATTCTCTTCGTAAATTGATTAACTTGATAATGATGATATGTACTGTGTTTTCTCTCAAGCCCTGCTTGGCTCGTATCATTTGTATTGTATCTCATGGAACTGAAACCAGCATTTCGGACATCCTTGGCACAATATTGTATACTCTGACTTCAGTTCCATGAGAGTACTAATGAAATTTGCATTGCTTGACTGTTGGAGAGTCATCTCATGGAACTGAAGTTGGCATTGATCTCTGAAACAAGAACAATACAGTTTACTACCGAAATGGCTACCAGAATTTCACAAGGCATTGGACTTCTTCACATATGCCACTGATTGTTTCTTCTTTGATTTATATCTTTACTATTTCTCAATTTTCTTCACAAATGAGTGTAAATTATGCTTTGCATATACTTTGCTTCCCCACACAGTATGTTTTTGTTTTCCCTTATTCACAGTATTGTTTGTCCACAGTTCTGAAGATACCAGATCACGCGCCAAAAGGCTGGCGGAAGAGATTGGTTCATTCCACTTTGATGTACCTATTGACAGTGTAGTGTCTGCATTTCTTTCTTTGTTTGAAAGATTAACTGGCAAGCGACCACGCTACAAGGTATTTTGATACTATGACATTCTAATCTACTAAAGAAATTGCTTAAATGGATTCTGTGAATATATATTATTTATTCGCAATATTTGTTTATCCGCATTTCACAACATTTTGTTTTTGCGGCCAACAAAGAATGTTGAACTGAAGCTTTTGTCCTATATCCTTAGTGGTGGGTAAATGTTACCTAGTTGGATGCAATATTTGTGAAATACAAAATATCCCAAACTTAAGTATTCATCCATTCTGAAATAGTGAAATATATAAGCAGAGAAACATTTCTTTGTAAATATGGAAGTAGAAAAGGAAAGAAGCCAAGAACAAGTGCTATGTGACATACAATTCTGAAATCCCATTTTCTAGTTTGAGAAACCAAATGTATTAGATAACCTACAAAGCAAGAACTAATTCACAAAGTGGCTAGGAACAGTGACATGCTTGCATTTGGTTCCTTGACATGCTGGAAGCTGCCGAGGCAAATTCTGATGATCACATATGTATGCTAATATAATTCAGGTTGACGGGGGATCACATACTGAGAATCTGGGATTGCAAAATATTCAAGCTCGAATCAGGATGGTGCTGGCCTTTATGATGGCTTCTCTAATGCCATGGGTTCATAACAAGTCTGGGTTCTATCTTGTTCTTGGAAGCTCAAATGTGGATGAAGGATTGCGTGGTTACTTGACGAAAGTAAGTTAAAAGTTTAACACAAGTCTGCTCTCTTTTAGATATAATGTTCTCACTCATGTCGGCCCTAGGAAACCATGTATATATTTTCCTTCACGGATCCTTCATTGCAATCAGCACTTGTTGGAACTCTTTGATAGTCCGTGATGGCAACTAATGAGTAACGACAATAACTATTGCTTTGTTTGTTTAGTATGACTGCAGTTCAGCTGATATAAACCCCATTGGAAGTGTAAGTAAGCAAGACCTTAGGGCTTTCCTACGATGGGCAGCAGTTCATCTTCAGTATTCTTCATTGGCTGAGGTTGAAGCTGCACCTCCTACTGCAGAGCTTGAGCCAATCCGCACAGATTATAGCCAGGTGACCAAATGTCCAAATAATTCTATTCATTTCCATTTTGGCTCTAGTTTGCTGACGGGAACTTGGTGTTCCCGGTGCTTTTGACCCTGCTCCTTTGCCTTATAGCTTAAAATATATGTAGATTCTGATTCTGTCTTGCGATTGGTAACAGAACATTGTTTAGCTCACTTGTTACGTTGCACTCAAAATATTTCATTAGCATATTGTCCATTCAAGTTTCAGTTATACTTGTGCATAAGGTTGTCTTAGCTAGCTGCTATCAACAAAAATTATGGTAGGTATCTGTACTCAAGTATGCTCATTTGACCCTATTTCCATTTGTGTAGTTGGATGAAGTGGACATGGGGATGACATACGAGGAGTTATCGATATATGGGAGATTAAGGAAAATATTCCGATGCGGTCCTGTTTCGATGTTTCAGGTTGGTCTACAGTTGACTTGATTATTTTGTTTCCTAACCGAAAATTAGAATTCAAGATATCCTTTTGCAGCACACTTAAAATGTCTATGATGTCGAGCTTTTGCATCCTTTTGTTTCTAGTTACTGTTACATGAATTATGTCTGCATTGTTAAGGAGTTCCCTTTAGGGGGGGGGGGGGTCCTTTTTTTATGATTTTTCGTGGATTGCAGTACAGTTTCTTTCGGTTAAACGATACTTAAAAGGGGATGGCTGCACAGAGTTTGATATTTTACTCGCCTGCATCGTTTTCACCTCTCCTCTCACTATTAGGGTGGATAGTAGATGGTAGAAAAGTTCTTTTGTGAAGTAAAAAGACTGACACTTCCACAAACTTTTTTTTTATACTTGAATAATAAAACTTAGCAATAGACATCAAAAGTCAATCTATGTAATAACAAGACTGGGAACATCTGTTGTTGTTTCTTTGGTGTATATATGTGAGAATCTTTCATGACTTTTATGGGGTTTATTTTTGAAGTTAGGAGTACCGTGAGCACCCAATACTTTCTCTTAATGTGTTATGTATTGGACTGAATTTGTGCAGTATGCTAGATTATGCTACTTTCCATCTACACAAGAAGTTTCAGATTTTTTAAATTATTTTTAATGGTGCCGCCGTGTGTTTTCTATTGTGTTTAGTAGTGTTCCTATTTCAGTAGTCTTACTATTGCAATGATGTTGCTGAAAAAATGTTGGATTGGATATAGGAAATAACTGCTCCCTCTGATCCATATTAATTATCACTGATTTAGTACCTCCGATCCATATTAATTGTCACTGATTTACTACAAATCGGAGGGAGTAGTTTATCTTAAAATTGTCAGTGAAATTATTGAATTTATTGTCATCAGTGCAAATATGCTTCCAAGTATTAAATGCTAACACATCTTGCTACAGAACCTCTGCCACAGGTGGTGTGGGCGACTATCCCCCTCAGAAGTGGCCGATAAAGTGAAGCACTTCTTCAAGTACTATGCCATAAACCGGCACAAGATGACGGTCTTGACACCATCCTATCACGCTGAGGTGCTCGCTTGTTTCGGTGTGTAGGTATAAGATCTGCCCCCACCTTACGTTGTTATAACATTAGTCTACTTTTTTTTGCAGAGCTATTCACCAGAGGATAACAGGTTCGATCTCCGGCAGTTCCTATACAACTCGACATGGCCGTACCAGTTTCGCAAGATTGATCAACTTGTACAAGATATCGACAAAGATGGCAAATGGGTGGAAGATCGTCGCGCAGACTCGCAGCTGAGACAACGCGGAGCCGCTAGGCCTGCCCAGGGAGGTGGAATGGGAGTCGTGGCCGCGGGATCTGCCAATCCCGGTGTTGGGCTGTAAGAAATAGGGCATGCCGACGGTTGGATGAAGTAGGTCACGCAAGGTAAATTTTTTTTTTGACCATTATCTCAGTGAAGCTTTTTTAGTCGGTTATTATGGCCATGTCCTCGATGTAAACTTGATGTTTGGTGGTGACCTCGGGTGTCTTGTTGGTGCTGATGGGTACTTTGGCTTTGCAGGACTTTAGTGGCGCAGGTTGGATACATTGGGAAACCAGCCTAGTACATAGAATAATTGTCAAGGTGCAAACACAAGAGTTCCTCAAGGCATGTGCGATAGATGTTGATTTTTTCTTTTTAAATTTCTTCTCCCTGCCTTCCCCGTTTCCTTTTTAATTGCTACGACTTCAGTCAACCAAAATCATGTTGGTTGCACAGTTCAAGTTAACAATGCCAAATGCAGCCACAACTAGACAGTAAGTTCCGTGAGATCTTAATTGTACAAGCAGTTTGCTGGCTACACATTTCGGAATCTAGAAAACCAAGGCGAAGCCGAAAGCAAGCGATGGCTTGTGCAGCCGAAGAAATCGCTGGGCAAACATGAGAGGAACTGGCAGCTAGTAGGATGCAGCAAATGCTAGTAATGGAAGAAGGCACCAGGTAAAAAAGGGCCGAGCAAATCAGGGAGCAGAGTGGGATGCCTGCAAGGGAGATTCTTGAATACCCCTGTTGGCAAAATGCTTCCATCTCTGGAGGCGACCCACACCAAGTTAAGTGCAAGCCTAGGGATTCCCATCTCTGGCATCCCCCTTTTTGGTCATGTTGAGAGGATAAGGCTGGTAGCTTGGTAATGGGGAGAAGGCTAGCTACCTTCTGGAATGACGTCTAGATATGCGATCATAGCGTTGCAGATGCCTTCCGTAGGCAGGCACTTCGTCCACCATTCCAGGATGTGATCCTGATAAGCTGATATGGCTCGAAATGGACAGTCCACCAGCAAGGGCAGGTTATATGGCGCAGAGTTGTGCGGGATCCCTCTCGTGTAAGGAGACACTTTATATTCTTTTCACGGGCACTCCCATCCTGGCAGCCTTCTAGCTAGTGACATAGAGAAGCCAAAATATTTTTTTCCTGTGTTCCGAATGAATGTCTCCGTCGTCATTCATCATAATAACGAAGGACGAGTCTTTTGTGCTTGTTTCTGAAAGCAATGTGTTGGATACATTTTCTTTTTCTGAAAGGCGACGTGGTGGATACATCATCTCTACTATTAAATGGGAACCTGCTGTCGTCGTGATGGTTCGACCAACACCTCCCCTCGTTCGATCTCCTCTTCACCCCTCTTACGACCCCACGCATCCAACGAGCCAAGGACAACTTTTTTTTTCCTCGTGCAACCCTCGCACCAACCCAGCCCACCGATCCTCCAGGCCCAGCCACGTTCGGAAAGAAAGATCCCATGACCCACGAAGTCACAAACACACGTCCCCCACGCCCCATTCTCCCCCACGTCGCTCCCAATCACGTCTCTCTTGCCAAACCTGAGAAATTTCACCACCGCCGCTATACTCCTCATTCGCCTCGTGCTCGTTGGCCGCAGTCCTGGTCGTGGGAGCACGGCCGCCGGGATGCCGTACGTACTGGGAGCTCGGCCGCCGGGATGGGGTATGGGCTGGGAGCTCGCCGCCAGGATGGGGATAGGGTGGGAGCGCGGTGCACGATTGGAGGAAAATACGCCGCCGCCGCCGCTCCACTCATTCACCTTGTGAGTTTCCTTTTCTATTGGTTGACTTTGACTTTCACGTCGCCGGCAAGGATAGCGAGGCAGTCGATCAGGACGGCGAGGGCGAGGGAGGTCGGTGTGGATGCTGCGGCGGCGGCAGCCTCATCGCAGGTGACACTGACATCGATCGATCCCTGGAACCCGCCTTCCTGCACTCCAGTGATGCGACACGCCCATGCCGCCTCTCCTCCCTCTAAGGCCGATCTATTCAACGCATCAAGGTATCCATCTAGACTCCCGTGCTTATTGGATTACAGTTACACTCTGGAATTCTTTTTCGTTCTCTAGCTGCTTGACCAAATGATTCAATGAGTTAGGAGTTGCAGAGGACATGGAAGGTCGCTTATTCAGAACCACGTATGATGTTCTTCACTATTTTAACATCTTTTCTTACTCACCATATGTTCAGGTTTTTGAGCATACATTCTGGATCATACGCCTCGCAGGCATTCAATAACTTGCAGGATATACTCAGAGGTTTGACTTGGCGACTTGGCTGATGGTAGACGACCTTTTCATTAATCTCTTGCTCCAATAAGGGTTCACATCGAGGTATGCTTGTTAATTCTTCCCCGAGATACTTTCTACGTGGTAATTAATTTCAGGTACTTCAAGGACTTTGACTTTGTTAGCTAAAATTTTCATTTTAATCCATGTGATCAATTTTTGTATGGCAATGGAAGTTCATAAAATATTTGATTTTCTTGGCACTTGTTAGGTTACTACATGTGAGATTAATTGAACCCCCTATTATAAGTTTTTTCGTTTGATCTGCAACATTTCCATTATGCTTGATTGTCGAAGTGCATGGTAATCATAGGTCACATTACGCCAATTGTGCTTGTTAGGGAAATGGTTTCTGGAGACACGTGCGTACTGGTTAGAGGCCACATGATGCCAATTGTGCTTGCACAATTGTACAGATTGATTTTGGGAGACCTGCGTGGGATGCACAACTCTGGCTTGAGCCTCTGAAGATGTTCCCCACAACCTGAAGGTGTGAACTACGCTGCCGCTCACGGTATGTGTGTTGCTTCCGCTGGACGATGCTCTATTGCCGCTGTTGCCTCAGCCCTCCTAACTGTCGTCTTCTTCCCTTCTCTTGCTGCTCGATGAAGTTGGTCATGCTGCTCGCTTTGCATGCTATGGAGTTTCTGTCCCTACCTGCGATAAATTCAGTATTGATCTACACATGTGTCTGTAGTACAAAGTTCCAAGACCTGGCTGATGATATAGTTTTGACTTGTAATGATCTGGTTATGTATACCTTTTTTTGGAGATATATGTATTGTATCTCAGTGTGGAACATTGTCTTTTAACCGAATCTTTTATTCAATCTGAATTTAGATCTTTTATTTAGCATGTCTTAGCTTGTGATTTCCTATGCTGCAAACTGTAATTAATTTTCTATAGCTGCCGGCTATGTACTACAGTTTGCTAATGCACTTGGGATCATTTCTGGTTTGATAATAAATGAAGGTATGACTAATTTGGATCTTGACTAGAGCACCAACGTATGCTCCTAACAACTGTGTGAGAAATTAAAATAACTAAAGTATTTGACTCATCTATAGATTGACATGGTTCTAGCTTACTCCTTCAATACGTACACCTGATAATTGAGATTGAGACCCCCCCCCCCTCTTTTGTAATGATAACACTCTAATCAGCAATTGATTCAGCATCACTTGGCAAATAAGTGGGGATATCATCACTCAAAAAGGTTGCAGTTTGTGAAGCTTGAGCTCTTTGCAACATCAGATTCCAGTTGATGTAGATATGCCATGCTTACTGTTTGACATGGATACTTTGTGTTGTGCTTCTTAGCTTTAATAGTCCTTTGTGTTTACTTATATAAATTAAAGGCCATAAATCGGGTTAAGAATGTAGACTGGAGTCTCCTATGAATTTGACTCCGATGGTGGGGATCCCATTTCGGTGAAATCATGTTGCTACAACTTTAACACACCAGGAAGACAAGGGAGTAGTCGTTCCTTGGACTTGGCATTTTTTTCGATGACGGCATTGGCATGGATGATCATTACAAGTGCTATCGGGGATTCTCTCGACCTGGCTCCTCCAGCCTCATTGGATGATGAAAGTTTCAGTTAAATGAATTTATTATGCATATGGCATGAGATGGTCCAAAAAAATGTAGTATGATACATCTATTTCACAAAGAAAGGCGATCAATTATAATTAGTTGTAGCCTCTATTTACCCGTAAAAATCCTGTCAAACTAAATAAATAAAATCTAGCCTCTGTTTGCCCATACTTGGCATGGAAGCAGGATGTTTCTCTCGTAAAATATCCGGCACCACTCGACTCTTTGAACAATCTTTACTACAACAAAATGTCGTTTCAAGAGGTATATTTTTTCTCCCGTTGCAACACTCGATTCCGTTTCGTCGGAGGCGTAAAAGAAGGCAACCGGGTGCAGAACAAACTTTACGCCCGCTGTACTAGTGTTTGGTCCTCCCAGATGTTGGGACGACTCTGACGCTGCCAGCAGCAGGCAGCGGGGACAACCCAGCCATTTCATCCTTCTTATATTTATTTTTTCGACGAAATATGACTGCTGGCCTGGCCACGCTAGTCACGCGTGCGGTGCGGTGTGCCAACCATTTCATCCATCGACCGATCATTACGCACCACCGACTTTTCAATTCCATTCGAATCGGAATCGGAACGTGTACGTGTGGGTGATTTGATTTGGCTGGAGACAGCGTGTGGTGCGATCCGCTGTTGCAATCTTGTCACCATCGTGCGAGGCGAGATGTAGGCCAATAATTCCTTAATTTTGTGTCGCCTGCTCGCTCACCCAATCACTGGACTGTCAGCAGTCACACTCCCCACATTAATTAAGGACGCCCACATGTCATTGCCCCAATATTACTGTACTCCAAGTTTCAAAGAAATTCATTTTTTCCTATGGGAACATTTACGTGATCTTTACCTACGTATCTCTACGGTTTCATTAGTACAAAAAAAATACAGTACTACGGTGATTTGTGTTGTACGCAGACAAGACAAGATTCTGACCCAAATACAACAAGAAAGTAGGTCTATTTTGATTTATGTATGCACAGTATATATACTTTTTATTTCTGCTACGTATGAAAAATGTATATTGATGTAGTACCTTTTTATGATAAATAAAGCGGCTCATTTTTCGTAGTCAATGCTCCCTTTTTTCTTTTCTTTGGCCAAGTCGACAATGCTCAAGGACCAGAGAATTGTACTGCAAACATGCGCATCCGATGCATCTAGACAGTTTTGCCGCCATGTGTACATAATTTATGAATACTCTCTGACATGACATGAACCGCGACGCTTGTAATGGCGTCTCGTTTACAAGCGTGACCACGACAGTGACATCCTTCCTCCTAGTTGTTCCCTACAAACTTGGATTACCAGCTGGTCCTTTTGCTACGGCCACTCTGCTCTCTGATAGAAAAACACAAAGTAATTTCCTTTTTCTTTTCACTTTGTTCTTCCAAAATGATACTATTTCTGACTTTTTTCTTTCGAAGAAAGGGATTTCTCCCACGATTTCATTAACGAGACCATGAAGCTGATCATGGTCACCTCACCCTGCAAGCTGACAAGCACCAAGTAGTACTTGTGCACCACTTATCTGCTTCCCTGTCCACAACGAGAGCTAAAAAAGTACTCCACTAAATAAGAAGTGTGGGCAATCCACACCGGTGCCCTGGAGCAATTAAGCAAAGGTTGCAATTTTTTTAGTGCCGAATTGGATTAGTTCGGAAAGAATCCTTGCGATTACGTCTACCCTTCCCCTTCTGCATTTTGTATTGTGAAACTCGGTCCCTGATCGTGTCTCGGGTCATAGATATATTCACAACGAGAAAACTAACAGTGAAAAGTAGAGACTTTTTTGGCCAGTTGGAGGGAGCTATAAAAAAAATCTCAGCGCAGCGAACACAGAGCACTACGGCAGCGCGCACCGTGAGCTCTCACCATCACCCAAAGAATCCTCTCCCCTTGGCTCCGTCCCACACTTGGCCGTCCACGGAATCTCCGGCCATGGCCGCGCTGCAGAGCCCGCTGCTCGGCGGCGCCGGCGTGTCGCCGGACGCGAGCTCTCCGCGCCGCAGGGTCCGCCGTCCGTGCGCCGCGCTGGGCATCGCCGTGGCGCTGCTCGCCCTGGCCGGCGTCCTGCTCCTGCTCCTGGGCTCCGGCGTCCAGCCCGGTCGGGGCTCGAGGGCGTCCGTAGGCGCAGCGCGGGAGAGCCGGCACGAGGTGGAGTCCGGCGCGGCCGCGGTGGCCGCGGACGACGGGCGGTGCTCGGAGGTGGGCGCCGCGGCGCTGCGGGCCGGCGGGCACGCCGTGGACGCGGCCGTGGCGGCGGCGCTGTGCCTCGGCGTGGTGCACCCGATGTCGAGCGGCCTGGGCGGCGGCGCGTTCATCGTGGTGAGGGACGCGGCCTCCGGCGACGCCGTCGCCTTCGACGCCCGCGAGACGGCGCCGGCAGCGGCCACGCCGGTACGTTTACTCCATACTATACGTTGCAATCATTCGTGAGAGCGGCACGACAGCGAAAAGCGAGATTTTTTCGCCCATGCGTTCGTTAGCTCGCTCGTTCCGCTCGTGCGTATGGCCCGTGGGTCCCTTTGCCAGCCGCTATGGTTTGCGCGGGAGGTCGCTGTCTGGTGGGCCCGTCGTGCTCGCGCTTGAGGTCACTGTACGGTGGGCCTCGCATGCTTACGAAATAGGAACCGACCTGTGTCATCTAGCTCGTGCTCTTGATTATACCAATGGAGTGGTAGCTCAATGAATATGACATGCAATATGCATCTATAGATTTTATTTGTTATGACGACAAGGACTATGCATCTACTAGTACTATGTCGAAGCAAAGAATGTAATATAGGTTTAGTTGCAGCGAAAATGCCAAATGAAGACCGAGTTTGATGGAGGCCTTAATCAATTTAAAAAGACGAATGTACGGTGTGTGTGTAAATTTTAAGGTTGAAATGTGTTAAAATGAGAGCTACACAAAGAAGACGAATATGTGGCTTTTTAACATATTTAATGTTCATCTTCAAAGTCCACAATTTGTGTTTTTATTGCTGCTCACAATTCAAGGTATTCCATCCTGAAATTTTACACACATACACATTACATCTTTAAATACATGTGCATTTTTCAGAGTTTTTTGAAAATGAAAATTTGGATTTTTTTTCTAAATTAAGGCCTTCATGGAGCTCGGTCTTCAAAATCCGCTACTCTAGTTACAGCGATAATAATAATAATAATAATAATAATAATTTCATAAGGATGGCAAAGCATTTACAGATTTACTCGTCACACTCATCCTAGCTACCCAGTTTGTACGACTAAATTTGGCTTTAATTAGGCCATCCCCTTAGCTGTAGTGGGTGTAGTAGTGCTTGGCCTATCCAGTTGGCAATATTTTCATATCTGTTTTTGGCTGAGATCTTAGAATCATCTCCTGCTCCACGAGTGACAGATCATAAAAATGGTATATTATGGCTTATGGGGTATCTTATCTCTAACGGTAAACAAATCAAGAGAAGCCTTTGCGATCTGCAACCCACCTACCCTATCGCAAAAGAAAGAGAAAAGAAATTCACAATGTGTAGCATGCCATGTGATGAACTGCAAAAGTTTCTTACATTGTTGTAAAAAGGGAGTACTTCACAACCATTAAGATCTGGATTACTATTTTGCAAAAAGAAGGTTTTGCATTTGATTTAGCTAGTACAATGATTTAGATTAATTAGGCATTCTCCTTAGCTTAGCTCACCCAGTTGACAACATTTTCATCTCTGTTTTTGGCTGAGATTCTCCCCGGCGATAGTCCTTAGAGCCACACGGATCAATACAAATGGTACTCCGCATCTTATCCGTAACAGTAAACAAATCAAGAGAGGCCTTTGCTTTCTGGTACCCACCTCCACCTACCCCATCTCCAAAGAAAGAGAAAAAAAATTAAGCAATGCGTAGCATGCGTGTGTCACCACCATGATTCATATAGATCTATGCTAATCATTTTCTCTCACCTTGGTGAGTAGTTCATGCGTGTTGAACGAGAGCGAACGTGCGTGTCACAACAGTTCAGATTCTGCACTGCTAACCTAATTTGCATTGATCGGTCGCTCGTGGTTAATTCCATTGATTTGCGCTTTATTATGTAAGTAGTAATTGCTAATTAGTTGGCCATGTTGATTCTTCGCACAAAATTAGCCATGCTAATTAGTTTCTGTAACAGTGTAACTCATTGCCAATTGTACAAGAAAGCCAATGCATGGATGGATGGATGGCTAGCTGAAATTATTAGGGTTTGATCGGCCATGTTAGACTAGACAAGAAAGAAAATTGCACGGATGGATGGATGGATGGTTGGCTGAAACTATGTGCATTGTGTGTTGCCAGACCATGTACGCCGCCGACCCGACGACCAAGTTCAAGGGCGCGCTCGCCATGGGCGTGCCGGGGGAGCTCGCCGGCCTGCACGCCGCGTGGGCGCGCTACGGCCGGCTGCCGTGGAAGTCCCTCTTCGCGCCGGCGATCGCGCTCGCGCGCGACGGCTACACCATCGTGTCATACGTGGCCAATGCGCTGAAAGACGAGGAGGTCGACGTGCTGGCCGACCCCGGCCTGCGCGCCGTGTTCGCGCCCGGCGGGCGGCTCCTGCGCGACGGCGAGCTCTGCCGCAACCCGGCGCTGGCGGACGTGCTGGAGGCCGTTGCGGAGGAGGGGGTCGCCGCGTTCTATGGCGGCGCCGTCGGGGAGAGGCTCGCGGAGGACGTGAGGCGGGCGGGGGGCATCGTGACGGCGGAGGACCTGAAGGGGTACAGGGTGGGGGTGAGCAAGGCCATGGAAGCTGACGCCATGGGGTTCACCTTCCTCGGCATGCCGCCTCCGTCCAGCGGCACCGTCGGCCTGGCGTTGGTGCTGAACGTGTTGGGTGGGTACAAGTCGACGGAGTTCTTGAAGGGGTTCCTCGGCGTGCACCGGCTGATCGAGGCGGTGAAGCACATGCTGGCCGTGCGGATGGACCTCGGGGACCCCGGCTTCGTCAACGTCGCCGGCAACGTCTCCGAGATGATGTCGCCGGAGTTCGCGGACAAGATCCGGCGGAGGATCGCCGACAACACCACCTTCCCTCCCGCCTACTACCTCGCAAAGTACGTACGTACGTTGGAACAAAATTTTATTTATGGACGCCATTGTAGATCATGCATCAACATTTGTGCACGCACCGTTCGTTTGCACACCGAGTAATTGAAAGGTTTCGTGTGCATCGATCGATCAATCAGATGGAGCCAGCTGCGTGACAACGGCACGAGCCACCTGTGCGTGGTGGACGGCGACCGGAACGCGGTGGCGATGACGACTACGGTGAACTACTACTTCGGCGCGCACGTGCTGTCGCCGTCCACGGGCATCGTGCTCAACAACGAGATGGACGACTTCTCGGTGCCGTCATCGAACCCGGCCCCGGACCAGCTCCCGCCGGCGCCGGCAAACTTCATCGCGCCGGGGAAGCGCCCCCTCTCCTCCATGACGCCGGCGATCATCCTGAGGGACGGGCAGCTCGCCGGCGTGGTGGGCGCGAGCGGGGGCACCAACATCATCACGGCGGTGACGCAGGTGTTCCTGAACCACTTCGTGGTGGGGATGAGCCCCCTCGCGGCGGTGCAGAGCCCCAGGGTGTACCACAAGCTGGTGCCCAACGTGGTGCGGTACGAGGACGCCACGACGGCCGACGGCGAGGTGATCGAGTTCAGCACCGAGGCCATGGAGTTTCTGCGGCGTAGGGGCCACGTGCTGGAGAGCACGTCGCCCGGGGCCGTGTGCCAGTTGATCGTGCAGGACTTGCTGGCGCCGGTCTCAGGTGGGGGCGGCGGCGGCGAGAACGTGTTCCGCGGGATGCTGACGGCGGTGAGCGACCCGAGGAAAGACGGCAGCCCTGCCGGACTATGATGGACATATTGTTCAGACGTGTCAGGTGTACATACATTCAAACAGATTGTTCTGAACCCAATGATCTTTCTGAATGTTACAAAGTATTTACATGTAGTTGTCACTCCCTTCAGCTTCAGCTAAGGGTTGAGTTGTCTCCAAAAAAAAAAAGAGATGAGGGTTGAGCCCTATATCACAAATATTCTTTGATACTTGCGTTCATTTATTGAAATTTGCCGACGTTTTTGAAAACACGGTTATTTTTTAATTTTGTTGAACTTTTTATAATGCAAATATTTTTTGAATTCGTGAATAATTTTAAAAACATGTTTTTTATTTTTTTGAAATCATAAACCATTTAAAAATTGTTCGAGCATTTTCCAAATTCTGAACATTGGTTGAAATCACGATTTGTTTGCAATTTTTTTAACTTTTTAAAAATTTGCGGACATTTACAAATTATTGTTTGTAAAATAAAAACAAGAAGCAGAAAAAAATCAAAATTAAAATAAAAAACCCAATAAAGAAATAATCAGAAAACAAAAAAACCAGTTTAGAATGCTTCTAGAAGGTTCCCAAACCGGTACTAAAACATGAGCCGGAATGCCTCTGTGTACCCTAAATGGGCGGCCCACTTGCTCTCGCTGGTGCGCTCGCCTGTGCGTTCTGGTGACAATTTGCCGCAGCAAGCGATAAATAAGGTTTGCGGCATCTACTGGGCTCATCTTAAAAGAAAAACAAGCATCTAGTGAGAGCGGCGTTGCAAAGGATAGGCTCGATGGAGCCTTTAAAACAATATGTTCAAAAGTAAAAAAAAAGACATTTTTTGAAATAAATACATATGCATGTTCTTCAAGTATGTATAAAGTTTGATCAATTTTTGTGTGTGGAAAAACTTATTTTATTAATCAATAACTAGGTTTACAAGGCATAACAAATGGGTAATGGGAAACCCCTGCCACAAGTGGCACTCTGTTTCTAAGGAACTAGAAAAGTTTAACCAAGTTATGTGCCTCTTTGTTCATGTCTTGACCTTCAAACACAAAATCAAAAGTAGCAAACTCATGTGCACTCGCAAAAAAAAAATGGTGATGGCGCGCGAACTTCACAGTGGCCAATACGTTATCTTTCGACAAGGACTCGCACGACAAGTTCTCACATATGGCCTTCATTCTCGTCAGCCCAAACCGGCACGCCGCCGTGAGCATGTCCCCAGCCAGCAACCTAGTGCCATCTCCAGGAAGGAGCTCGTCGGCGTAGATAAAATGGAGCACGGCCTTGAACACCGCAGCCTTCATGTCGTCGACCCGTACCACGGCAGCAGTGGCGTGATCATCCTCCTTGTTGCTGGTGGCCACCACCGCTTCGTGTAAGGCTGGTGCCCGCGCGGCGATCACAAGCTTGTGCGCGCGGATCTCGCTCTCCTCGACTAGGAAGGCCACGTCCGAGCCATTCTTGCTTGCCAGCAGCTGCTCGAGTTGCGTGGAGACTTGGGAGGGAGGCACGGTGACCATGAATCTGGCGCCAATGGTGCTAGCCCTACTAGTGTAGGGCTCCTTAGCGACGTCGACTTCGCAGCGTATGGTCAAGGAGCCATCACTTGCCATGTACTTTGATTTCGCATTTTCTATGCCGACACACTTGGGACAACCCCATGACGTAGCAGTGCCCCTCGCAAAGAGAGTGACAGAGCTGTAATTCACGGTGAGCGGCCACGTCCCGCTGGGGTCTTCGATCTTGAAGCACCTGGACGCCCTGACGCCGGGGAATCCTTTAGGCCTTGTTCGGTTGAGATGGATTTGAAGGGGATTGAGGAGGAATTAATCCCCTGCAAGCCAAAATCTCTGTAAATCCTCTTCAATCCACCTGCGGTTGGGATTAACCGAACAAAGCCTTAGGAAGATGAGATACAAGCGCGAGGAAAACGGAGATGTAGTGCCGAGCGTCGTCGGATCTCCCCGATGGGTACACGTCACCCAGTCATAGCCGCCGACCTTAAAAGGGCTGGAATGGATCCTTTGGCCAACGCCATGACTCCTCTGCACGGCGTTGAAGTTGGGGATCTTGAAGTCATGCCAGCCGTGCACCTCCTCCGACGCGTTGAACGTCGATGAGCTCTTCTCCGGCAGAAGGGAGGAGTTGCGGTCAAGGCCATGCATGGCCATTGCAACTCTCTCTACGGTCTCGAGTACCAAAGGGCTGCAGGTTTCCTTGAGCTCCTCGTACTCCTCCGTCGCCATCACGGCCGCGAGCACGTCGGGATGGGTTGCAATGTACTCGATGCAGGATTGCTCGAGCTGCCGGCAGCTCTTCCGGCCACGCACCAGCAGCAGCGTCGACATGACGGTCGATGCTTTGAGGTTCTCGGAGAGGATCTTCTCGCACATGAGCCTCAGCCTTTCCAGGTCGTACCGGTCGGCTGCCACGAGCAGGTCGCGTGCCATGGCTTCACAGGCCTCGCCTTGGAGGGGCGCCGTCCCACGTTTTTGCTTGGTCTGATGGGCAGCTCTTCGGTGTAGATGAAGCGGACCATGGCCCTGAAGGTGGAGACGCTCATGTCATCGATCCTGATGGCGCGCGCTCCCGCGGTGGAAGCCGAACTGTGCCACCTGAACTCCGCGGCGAAGACGGACGAACACATGGCGAGCACGAGCTTGTGCGCCTTGATCTCGGTCTGCTCCACCAAGAACGTCACGTCCGGCGGTACGCCGCTGGACGCGTCCGGTAGCATAAGTTTTTCGAGATCCTGGGAGATGGTCGGCGATGATGGCACCGCGACGACTAAGCGTTTCGTGCTCTCCGTTTTGGCAACCGGTTTCTCGTCGAGCACGTCGACGGTGCAGAGAATGGTGAGGCAGTCGTCCTCCACATATAGCGCCTCATGGCCACGGAATAAATCTGGGAGCGTTAGCTTCCAGCTCTTGCCGGTTTTGGAGAAGGCGTTGTGGCCGTCGCTCCGCCACACGGCAGCCGGCCACCGGCCGCGCGGGTCGTCCATGCGGAGGCTGGCCATGGCGACGACGACGTCTCCCTTGCTGTTGCCGGTGGCGACGAGCTCGAGGGTGATTGACGAGAGGTGATCGTCTCCTTTCTCACCGAAGTCGCAGAGGAGGGCCCATGTGTGGCCGCCGGCAAGAAAGTCGCCGGACTTGATACGGCTGTTGATCCTCGGCACTCTGTAGCCCACGATGTGGAAGTGGTGCGTCGCTCTGAAAATGGACGACTTATGCGTCGACGCCGTGTTTTGCGGCGTCGAAGCCACGGCGGCCAGATTCATGGTTTGCTAGATCGATCTATATATCCGGGAAGAGGATGGGCATGCAATGCGAATAGAGAGGCCAATATCCATATATGGTTGTTGATGATTCGAATCGATCCCAACCGTAAAAGTTTCAATCTCTTTCCAAGCAGCACGCGCATGCCCTTTTGTAGTTTGACGCGAGGGCCGGGGGCCAATGCACAATGGTCAGGCAAGAGACGTAGTGACTAAATATCCATATCTTTATCTTTATCTTTATCTTTACCTACTAATAAAGCGGCTAACTTCTGCCCGTCCGTCATTAAAACCGTCTCTAAAGTTGCAAAAAATTATCCACCAATGCCACCGATAAATGAGAAAAATGTTTGGTTTCTTATTTTTTTTTGTCTGCGCTGGTCCATAGCTCAATAAGAGGAGACCCCCTTACATTCAATGATGATGTGAGCAGTGCACTGGTTGGTTCCTTGACCTACCGAGCTCGAGGTCGTGGGTTTGATTCCCATACTCCCCCCTTTTTCTTTTTAAGGGTTAATTATCCTTTTGCTCTTAATGGTGTTCATGTGCTCAGTTTTGCCCTCAGTTGCGAATCGTGCTCAGTTTTGCCCCTAGTCTGTCCGTACTGACTCGTTCCGTGAACACTGCCGTCTCCTTAGGTCAACGTTTTGACTCGGCCCTTACAGGTGGGACCAGGCGGCAGAGACGCGCTAGACGATCAGACCGTTGCACGCGTGGCTTGTGGGACCCAACAAAGAGCCATTGAGCAGAGAGCCGTTGCGGGTGTGCTATATAAGCGGGCGACAGAGAGCGGCGGTGACCACGGCGACAGAGAGAGCGGGCGACAGAGAGCACGGCGGTGACCACGATGACATAGAGAGCGGCGGTGGGAAGATAGCTGTGGAGGGCGCGACCGCGTTGAGATCCCCTTCGGCTTCGAGCTCCATGTCTTCTTCAAGCTCCCGCGCCACCTCGCGGATGCAGAGCCCGGCGCGCGTGGAGATGCCTATCTTCGTCTGTCCGCGGTGCCGGGCGGGCGTTGATCAGAGGGTTTCTCACACACCGAAGAACCATAATCGTCCGTTCTACATGTGCAGTGAGAAACAGGTAAGAATCGGGGCAATTGCACCATTTTCGTGGTTGGGATCATTGAGCAATGGGTTGATCTGTTTGGCGTTCATGCAGGTGAAATGTTTCTTCCTTTGGGTCGATGCTCTGGCCAAGACTCTGATGAATGAACTGCAGGAAGAGCATGAAGAATGGTAGCGCATGCTGCCACGAACGGCAGTGGCCGCAGCACGAGCTCCGGAAGAAGAGATGGAGGGCGAAGCATGCATTGACAGAGAGCTAGTTGCTGAGGTTAGCATGTTGAAGAAGAAGGTTAGGAAGCTTGAAGATCAAGCACAAATACCCATTTGCAATTACTTTTGGGCATTTGTAGGTATGGTAATCGCACTGGGTGTACTGTTGAAATTATATGGAAAGGCATGAATTAAGGAGGAATTTGTAAGCTTGAAATTGTATGAAAAATTCACCTTGTTTAAATGTTGGTCAATTTTTTTTAAATGTTGAAAAAAGAGAAGAAATGACCAACATTTAAATATGTTGAAAAAAGGAAGAAGAAATGAGAAATTCAGAAACTTTGATCAATGAAATGCAGCTCTCTGCTCCGCCTTTTTGTAAAAAAAAGGTTCCTCTGTGGGCCAAATTCAGAGCGGAGAGCCAAGTGCCGGCTAGACTAATGGGCCAACTGCATCCAATTAGGCCCATTCGGGGGGTGGGCAAATGAGATCTCTTGCGTGTTTTTCTGTTTTCTATTCTGATTTAATTTAGATAGTAAATCATTTTATGTAATGCTAAAACTTTTTGTGAAAGCTAATTGAATTATTCCAGAGCCAAACAATTAAGTTTAGATTTTTTTGGAGATGTTAAATATTTAATATCAATTTAATTACTCCAATTCAAATACACCGTGATTTAAATCAAAGACCAAAATGTCATGGAAAATGTGCCTCAGCTCTGGTAGAGGTTTACACCCGATGCCAAAATTAATGAACATTTTTAAGGACATTACATTGAGAAAAAAATAATTTATCTAAAAAATGAAGGGTGAAAAATGCACAAAAAATTGTTGCGACTGGGACTTGAACCCAGGACAGCGTGGGTTGTGGCATTTAGGGTTGCACTAGTAACCGCTAGGGCAGATGGAAAGACTTTGACATGGCTAGAGAAGGAAGCTATACATAGTGAGACCGTGAAGGAAATATGCCCTAGAGGCAGTAATAAAGTTGTTATTTATATTTCCTTATATCATGATGAATGTTTATTATTCATGCTAGAATTGTATTAACCGGAAACTTAGTACATGTGTGAATACATAGAAAAACAGAGTGTCACTAGTATGCCTCTACTTGACTAGCTCGTTAATCAAAGATGGTTAAGTTTCTTA
Organism: Triticum aestivum; assembly: GCF_018294505.1. Classification (NCBI taxonomy): domain Eukaryota; kingdom Viridiplantae; phylum Streptophyta; class Magnoliopsida; order Poales; family Poaceae; genus Triticum; species Triticum aestivum. Next base: position 47,671,768 of record NC_057800.1, read on the forward strand.
GCCATGGACAAAGAGTTGTCGTTTGATGAACGGGATCACATCATTAAAGAATGATGTGATTGACTTGACCCATCCGTTAGCTTAGCACTATGATTGTTTAGTTTATTGCTATTGCTTTCTTCATAACTTATACATGTTCCTATGACTATGAGATTATGCAACTCCCGAATACCGGAGGAACACTTTGTGTGCCATCAAACATCACAACGTAACTGGGTGATTATAAAGATGCTCTATAGGTTTCTCTGATGGTGTTTGCTGAGTTGGCATAAATCGAGATTAGGATTTGCCACTCCGATTGTCGGAGAGATATCTCTGGGCCCTCTCGGTAATACACATCACTATAAGCCTGGCAAGCAATGTGACTAATGAGTTAATTACGGGATGATGTATTACAGAACAAGTAAAGAGACTTGCCGTTAACGAGATTGAACTAGGTATTGAGATACCGACGATCGAATCTCGGGCGAGTAACATACCGATGATAAAGGGAACAACGTATGTTGTTATGCGGTTTGACCGATAAAGATCTCCGTAGAATATGTAGGAACCAATATGAGCATCTAGGTTCCCCTATTGGTTATTGACCGGAGATGAGTCTCGGTCATGTCTACATAGTTCTCGAACCTGTACGGTCCGCATGCTTAACATTCGATGACGATTGGTATTATGAGTTTATGTGTTTTGATGCACCGAAGGTTGTTCGGAGTCCCAGATGTGATCACGGACATGACGAGGAGTCTCGAAATGGTGGAGACATAAATGATCGATATATTGAAAGGCTATGTTTGGACATCGGAATGGTTCCGGGTCAGTTCGGGCATTTTTCAGAGTACATGAGGGTTACCGAAACCCCCCGGGGAGTCAATGGGCCTTAATGGGCCCTAGTGAAGAAAGAGGGTAGCAGGCAAGTGGTGGGGCGCGCCCCCCTTGGCCCAAACCAAATTGGTTTAGGGTTTGGGGGCCCGCCCCCCTCTTTCCTTCTCCTCTCCTCCTCCTTCCTCCTTCTCCTAGTAGGAATAGGAAGGGGGGGGGGGCTACTTGGAGTAGGATTCACTACAAAAGAAGACACATCCGTGACATTTTGGGCCAAACAATTTTTTTTTCTGTCATACATATGACACTTATATGACGATAATTGTTGCAAAACCCGGTATCATCATAGATGTGGTGGGCTCCTATTTCTATGACAAAAAATCATGACAGAAAATGGGCTTTTCGTCCTGGGTGGGCCGGAGACGCAGCTGCATGACATTCTTTGGGCCGTCCATGACGGAAAAAACCGTGGTAGAAGTGAGGAGGAGGAAAATTTCGGGGAGTTCTCAGTTACGGTGGGAGGTCGGGGGCCGAGCGATGCGCGTTTCTCTTGTACACGTACGCGCGTGTGTGCAAGGCGTTGGCTCTAACTGAACCCGAGCGAGGCGTTGGGCTCTAACTGAACCCGAGCGATTGCACTGGAGGCTACGCGTTACTGAACCCGAGCGATCGATCGATGGCTGTTAACTGAATCCGATCGAGCGATTCCTTCGCTACTGTTGCTAACTGAAGCCGATCGATGCTGCCTCTGGATGAACAGTGAGCGTTGCCGGGGGGGGGGGGGGGGGTTGGATGAACAGTTCTCGGTGGGGGTGGATGAACAGGACCCCGTGGTGTTGCCTCTGGATGAACAGGACCCCGATCGATCGAGCCGGTTGGGGCTGGATGAACAGGACCTCGTGGAGGGATGGATGAACAGGACCACCCCGTGGAGGGCAGGATGAACAGTAGATGGTGGAGGGCAGGATGAACAGTATCCCGTGGAGGTGTGGTTGAACATGAGCCCGTGGAAAGGGCTGGTTGAACAGTAGCCGGTGGAGTAGCGCGCGGTGGAGGCTGGATGAACAGGAGCCCGTGGATGAACAGTCGCAGGTGGAGGCTGGAGGAGGTCGACGGTGGATGAACAGTAGCTCGTGGAGGCTGGAGGGGGTCGATGGTGGAGATGAACAGTATCCTGTGGAGTCTTGTTTTGCGGTACGCCACACCCCTCCCGATGAACAGGACCCTCGTTTCGACCGTAGCGCTCCAACACAAGTCCGTTTCGTCCGTTTTGCGGTACGCCACACCCCTCCCGATCAACAGGACCCCCGTTTCGACCGTAGGAGGTCCGTTTCCTCCGTTTTGCGGTACGCCAGACCCCTCCCAATGAACAGGATCCCGTTTCGAACGTGGCCGGTCGAACACAAGGCCGTTTCCTCCGTTCTGCGGTACGCCAGGCCTTGTTTCCATCGTCTGTTCCGTCCAAGTCCTCCCGATGAACACGGCGCATTCCGTTGCCTCCCCATGAACATGACGCATTCCGTTGCCTCCCCATGAACACGACGATGACGCTGTTTCTCCATTCCGACCCAGCCATGTACATGAGCCCTGGCCGTACATATGCGCGAGTAGGCGTTCGAGACCCCGCCTGTATGTACACATACGTGGCCGTATTTTCTTTCTTGCACCCTGGCCGCTGTATATACGTGTAAATGCTACGTGCGCGCCTCTACTATGACACGTGCACGCCTCTACTACGACACGTGCGCGCCTCTACATCGACCAATATGTACGTACACGTTCGCGACCAGAATGACAACGCTACGTACGCTTCGACCAGGTGGGTCCCGACTGTCAGGCACTTCCTTGCCTGCGAAGATGTAGCTGGTCGGTTCCAGCAGTCAGGGGGCGAATTGTTTTTTATTGCCCGAACACACTTCCTTGCATGCGAAGATGTAGCTGGTGGGTCCCAGCAGTCAGGGGGAAACATTTTTTCGTGAAATACGGTGGCCCGTCCGGTGGGTCCCGCTGTCAGGTGGAGGAATAATTATTTTGCATGCAATAAGGAGGAACTTCCTTGCTGCAGCCATGGACCCAGCTGTCAGCCTCTCCATTTACAGTCCACGTCCGATGGAAGCCGTTCCTTGACCACGTTGACCACGCCGCGCCGAGAGCACCAGGGCGGTGGACGACGATGAGGCCTAGGAAGGGGACGACACGGAGCCGGGCAAGACGCGGCAGTGGATGCCCACGCATAGAGGAGTACGAGGGTTCACTAGTTCGCTGCGGTGTGAGGCTGCCATCGCCGCAGAATAACAAGGGGTGTGGGTGAGTAGAGGGATGGCTTGGCCAGCGGTGGGAGTAGTAGGGGGCGGTGAGGCCTCCGCCGCATCGCAGCCGGCCACGGGAGGCAGGAGCACGAGGCACGGCCGGCGCTGGTTTGGGCGGCTGGAGCAAGAAGACCAGAGGTTGAAGAAGCACTACGGCCGTTGGATGGACATCGTACGGTCACTGGAGCTAGAATCGTGCATATTGACTAAGTTGACAAAGCCCTCCGTCCCTGTCAACTTAGTAGGCCCACAAGTCATCCTCCCACCAAGGTAGGTCCTAGCTAGCAGGGGGTATTCATTTTTTTGAGCGTAATAAGGAGGCACTTCCTTGCGTGCGAAGATATAGCTGGTGGGTCCGAGCTGTCAGCGGCGGTAACGTTTCTTTCGCGAAATACAGAGGCCCTTTCGGTGGGCCCCTGATGTCAGGTGGAGGAATCATTATTTTGCGTGTAATAAGGAGACATTTCCTTGCGTGCGGCCGTGGACCTAGCTGTCGGCCTCTCCACGTACAGTCCACTTCAGATGCATGTCGGTCGTTGACCACGTTGACCAGGCCGCGCCGAGAGCACCAGGGCGGTGGACGACGGCGAGGCCTAGGAAGGGAACGACACGGAGGCAAGGAAGACTCGGCAGTTGTTTCCCACACGGAGGGGAGTACGACTGTACGAGGGTTTACTGGTTCGTCTGCCGTCGCCGGAGAATAACAGCAGGTGTGGGTGAGTAGAGGGATGGCTAGGCCAGCGATGGGAGTACGGTGGGGCGGTGAGGCCTGCGCGGCAGCAGAGCCGGCCGCGGGGAGGAGGGAGCAGGCAGTCCCGCCGGCGCCTGTTTGAGCGGCTGGAGCAGGAAGAGCAGAGATTGAAGAAGCACGACGGCCGTTGGATGGCCATCCAACAGTCACTGCTTGTGCGTCAACCTTTTTTTAGGAAAGCCTCAAATCTGTGGAAAACAGCATACAACCCATCTGCCATTATTTCTAATAATTTACAGCCCATTTGCTAATTATTAAGGTTTTTTTGGAGCCCATATTCTTTTTGTTAGCATTACAGCCCATATTGTGGCCACGGTTAAAAAATTATACGAAATTTTGCATATTTCGGTGCGGTCCGAACTGTTTTTAATCCCGAAATTTCAACTCACATTCAAACTGATTTTAAAAATAAATGTATATCAATATAAAACCCAACAAATTCTCCACGCATAAAAATTAATGTAATTTCAAATCTTGAAATGAAGAAAAGATATTTGAAACTAATTGCCGGTTTGATGTGTTTTAAAAATGTACAACCCATTTCTCATTACTGATGGGCCATTTTCTCGGCCAGCTGAATGAAATATCTCCTTGTCTTGAAAGATTTGCAGCCCAACAGGCCTGACAAAGCGACTTACTTGGCAAATCACAAAAAAACTGGGCTGTGGCCATGGACCCAGCTGTCAGCCTCTCCACGTACAGTACTCTTTCGATGGAATGTCATTGACCACGTTGACCACGCCGCGCCGAGAGCACCAAGGCAGTGGACGACGGCGAGGCCTAGGAAGGGGACGACGCGGAGCCGGGGAAGATGCGGCAGTGGATACCCACATGGAGAGGAGTACGAGGGTTCACTGGTTCGGCTACGGTCTGAGGCCGCCGTCGCCGCAGGGCCTGGCTAGCGGTGGGAGTAGTAGGGGGCGATGAGGCCTCATCGGCAGCACAGCCGGCCACTGGAGGCAGGAGCAGGCGATCTCCCCGGCGCTAGTTTGGGCGGCTGGTGCAAGAAGAGCAGCGATTGAAGAAGCACCAGGACCGTTCGATTCAAATCCAACGGTTACTGCTGCTAGAATCGTTTGTTGACTAAGTTGACAAGCCCTGCGTACGTGTCAACTTAGTAGGCCCACAGGTCAGCCTCCCAACCGGTGTGCCCCAGATGTTAGTGGGAGGAATCATTTTTTCTCGCGTAATAAGGAGGCAGTTGATTACATGCGGCCAGGCCAGTGGAGGGAGTAGGGTGGGCCGGGGAAGCCTGCGCGGCATCACAGCGGGCCACAAGAGGAGGGAGCAGGCAGTCCCGCTGGCTCTAGTTTAGGTGGCTGGAGCAGGAAGATCAGAGATTGAAGAAGCACGTCGGCCGTTGGATGGACATCCAAAACTAACTGCTGCTAGAATCATGTGTTCACTGACAAAGCCTTGCGTAAACAAGTCAGCCTCGAAATCTGTGGCGTGTACAGCCCATTTGCTATTATTTTTATAATTTTTACTCATTTTCTAATTCATATGGAATTTATTGCAGCCCGTTTTCCATTTTTAGAATTGCTGGCCATTTTCTGGTCAGTACCAGGGTCAAAAAATTAACTAAATATGTGGGAAATTTTGAAAATTCGCAAATTTTTGCTGGGAAACGAAATATTCTTAATCCAAAAATTAATAGCCATACTAAAACAAATTTAAAAATAAATTAGTACTATGTCATGTTAAATCCAATGAAATACGTATAAGATATCAGTGAAGAACAAAAATAAAAAAAGAAACTTATATCCCATTTGCTATAATTTTTTTGGAATTTTCAACCCCTTTATATATTACTTTTAACAGACATTGACCATACTCTTAAGCCAGGCCGGAATGCATCCCTCCTCGTCTTGAAAGATTTGCAGCCCAGTAATTCAGAGAAAACAAATAGGCCTAGCTTGGATATTCTTCAAAAAGAAATACTGGGCTACCTATTTTCCCAAAGAACTGGTGCATGAACATTTAGCTTTATTTATTTACTTACTTATTTATGTTTAGGGAACCATGAGCATGTACCTGGGCCGGATTCATGTGAGAGCCTCCCTTCCAGTTAATTATGAGCTTTTCTATTGGGCCTTCATCAGTGGGCTGCATGTTATCAACAAGTGGAAAATGTGTTCCGAGTTTTAAAAAAATATGTTCCGTACGATAAATAGTATGCGCTACATATGGTACGGGGCACTAAAGGATCGAACCGTGCAACGACTTCCAAAACATTATGTTTGTCGTTCTAACAACACATTTATTTAACCAACAGACGAAATATACTACTGATTGTACATTGAAAACAACAGTAACAACAACCAGGGCTGAGGGTGCAACAGAAGCAGTAAGCAGGCCAGAAGAGTGAAGACGCAGCTCTCTCTTCCAAACCAAACATCAGGCATCATTACAAAAGGGCTACCAAAAAGAACAAGTGTATGCATCAAACTAAATAAAGATCCTACTACACCAAGTGTACGCATCTAACTAACTGGTTCAGTTAGACGTTACTAATTTTTTTTGAAACGGAGGTAAAAGAATTGCCTCGTCGATTAATTAAGAAGAAGAGAATTGCCTGGTTAATCTATGGAAAACCAGGCTAAAACCAAAGACGTTACTATTTATTAAGCTGCAGTGGAGTCGCAGATGGAGAGGAGTGGGAAACTTCACTTGTTCGGGTGCGCGGCAGCACAGCCCGGTGGTTAGAAGGGAAAACATAAATTGGACACGACATTACTTTTATAAGAGACCTACGTTTTATACCCCACAGTAGACATACTAACAAGTTCACACACAAATACAACAGAAAAGGTAAACATTCATATCAAACTCAGGTTCACAGGACATGTTCATATCCATAGCCAACATTCACAATCAACAACTCAAAAGATTCATATATACACAAGCTCAGCATATCTATGCATCCAAATGATTGATAGATCACATGACAATATTCATACATAATTTACAAAAAGATTCAGATATACGCATGTTCAGTATGTTTATGCATCCAAATGATTGAGATCACAGCCAATATGATCCATGGATGAACTTTAATTACCTAGGGTACAGACTGGTAAATGGTGTTCAATCGGAGGTACTTCTTGCTAAAATTAGTTCTTGTATGAGTAAACTTTCGAGTACATAAGAGGCAGCACAGACAATCTGAACTTTGCTTGTAGGTTTATCCTCAAATAGTGGCCTCGTGCCCAGGGAGGTTTGAGCAACTTGGCCACTACTTTCATCCAACCAGTTTACTGGGTTATCTTGGTCCTGTATCTCGCCAAAATTCTACATTTAAGACGAGAAAGGAGGCGGTTGAGAAAATGAACCACCCAAATTTTTTGTGCAGTTCAACTGAAATGGAGCATCCTTGGCGTGCAGACTGATTAAGTGCTAGATGAATATACGCGTCAACCAACTTGTCTAGAATCTTTAGACTCCATGCCATATAGTTCGCTACCATATGTGACGATAACCAAAAGGCACAAGTTGGGACCAAAGACTGGACTGCATTTTTCTGGGCTATGCACCAAGCAATATTTTTGGCGTTCACTCTCCTAACACTTGGAGTTTGACAATTGGTTGACGCCGGTTGATACTCAAATGAATATAGGCACTTCTTGTCAACATCGATGCTTGTCTGAGTGAACTTTGGAGTACATAGCAGCAGCATAAGTACCTGTCCATCTGATCATTTTGTGCAGTTCTACTAAAATCACCCGATGTAATGATTTGCCTGCGAGTTCAGGCTCCAAATTACTCCTTTATGAAATCGGCAAACAGTAGCACAATACCAAATTACCAATACATATGACATGCACAATAATCAGGATAATGACCAGTACCAACCTGTGTGAGGTAGCATATCAATTACTATTTCCTTTGACTGGAAGTCGAGATAAGCCAAGCGACTGACAGCAAAGGAAGAAAGCATGCGGAGTTTAGCAACTGACAGGAAAGGACGGAAGCTGTCGAGGCAATGAAGCACCCAAAGTTTTTGTGCAGTTCCACCAAAATCGAGCATCCCTGTTGGCACATATATTGAGAGAGTGAGATTATTGTAATAGTGGGACTAGTTTATGAAACATACACTAACAAATAGAAGCACCCTCATTATCTTAATGGGTAAAGTTAGCAACATAGTAGTCTTGCTTAAAGAGAGGTATTAGTTTATTTAATCAGTGCCAATTAGCTCAACTCAACACTCAAAGCACTGCCATTTATCATAGGTTGCAAAACTTTAACGTGCAAAGATAGAGGAGTTTCTCATGACAATAGCACGATACAAATAGAGATGACATCAAACTAATATGGATGAAGGCCTTAGGCCCGTACCAACCTGAGAAAAAAAGCTTATTCATGTAGTCCCATAAGAGATGATAAAGCACTCACTAGAATCACACAATAGTATATATTTTTGTGCACTTCAAATGTGTGGTTGAAATCACTCTTGTTTACCAGTGCTGAGATTATATCGAAAGATTATCAAGAACTTCCAGCAGAGCTAAAGCACTGGCTGTGATACAGTTCATTGTATTATCTTGTGTAGTTCCATTTAATGTATGATTGGCACAACATGATCCTTGTTTGCACAAGTAGGAACAAGGTGAAACCTTCATTAGCTTAGTGAGAAAGGGTAGGAAGACATTAGCATATTACTCAACCAGTAGCATCAAATTTATGATGGACAATACGTAAAACATTGCCTCATTGAACCAATGGCAATAAATTGACATGCAAAACAATAGCACTATTATGTCATGACACTAATAATATTCCCTCCCTGCTCCACCACATGATTCACCTCCATAGACAAACATACACACGTACATGATTCAGCATAGGGTCCTACTAAAGATTTGTTTAACTCCAACAGGAAAATTAGGCAGTAATAAATTAGTGGTACTTAAATACTCCTAATTAATTAAGTGAGATAGCAGAAGTGGAAGGGCTCCCTGGAGGATCGTCTCACATGTAAGGTAGTCGTTGCCGGATCCCTTGAATGGCCTCGACTGAGGCCTCTGGCTTCAGCAAGATCGCCTTGGCACTGTTTATTCTTCTTCCTCTTCTTCTTCTTCCTCTTCATGCTCTATTTCTCTTTCTCCTCACCAGTTGGCGAAACCAAGTACATGATTGGCCTTCTAATTCAGAATTGGTTTTGTCAGTGAGGGAGTACAAGTGTACTAGTAAAAAACAACATTATTTTCTCATGGCAGTCGGAAAATAGAGATGAACACATGCATTAAATATCATTCTTACCTAAAGGAAGGTTATGGCGCCAATATGGATGATGAGGATTGGAACACAGATCTCCCTTTGTGCAGTTCCACCAAAATGAACCAACTATTCCATTCTGACATTCCAGTTAAACAGCACAAAAGTCACTTCTTTTAAGAAGAGTTTTGTGCAGTGCACCAAAAGGTCACAACAGCAACCAGGTGAATTGGATATCCCTGTTTGCACAAAAAGGCACAGAGGAAACAGTCAGAGTCTCTAACAATTACAGGCAAAAACATTTGTCTAAACTTGTCATGGCTTATAAAGTGGGTGCACCAGCAGTCCAGCACCATGTACGTAAACATGGGCATAAAGTGGTGATTCATAGTTTGTTGCCCCGAGAAACAAACATCCAAGAAACATATCTGGGTTGGTCCCATTTTTGTTCACTCTAGCCACCTACTCCTATGTGTGGATAGCAAATCTAGTCCTGATCATACCACTGTGTACAACGTTACCCCTATATTTCCCTTTTCGACCAAGAGACCGGTTGGATGACCAGTCTGTACTACTTTCACCCCCTTTCCTTCCTGTTTGTACCAAGTCCGATGTACACACAGGCGGAGCTATGTGTATGGATGAGGGGGCTGTGGCCCCCCAAACCTGGTAGCTTTTGTGAAGCATTTTTTTAAGATGGCATAGATTGAGAAAAATAGGGACTTTTACCCCTTCATAAAGCCATATTTTGCCATTGCCCCTCCCAATGATCCTGTGCTAGCTCCGCCACTGGATGTACATACTAAATTCCCCCACCCCACTTTATTTCTTGTTTGAACCAAGTACTCCTTCCGTCCGGAATTACTTGTCATCAAAATGGATGTGTCTAGAACTAAAATACATCTAGATACATCCATTTCAATGACAAGTATTTTCGGACGAAGGGAGTACAAGATTCGACTCCATGAAGTAGCTTTACCTCTAACAATAGAAGAAAAAAATATGTGACGTTGGACCATCCGATCGAGAGGGGCTGAGAGGTAGAAAATGATGCACATGCAGCGACGTAGCGAGCTGGGGAAGTAGAGCTAAGGCGGTTTTGAACGAAGATATACCTGAAGGTCATCGGGATGTGGATAGGTGGGCGGCGGGAGGCCGGATCCACCCACATGAAACGACAAAGGGATCGGAGGACCTCCCGCGCCGGCGCTCGGCCAGAGATAACAGTGCGGCCGGCAGTGGGTCTCCTCCCTCGCTGTCGATGACGGCCTAAACGCTGCCCCTCCCCCCCCTTCACCGGGGGAGGGGGATACGTCCGGATCTGTAACCAACGGTGAGGATAGAAAGCCAGTGTTTTTGAAGGGAGAAAGACGGTGTTACTACCCCTATCTTGTTTAAATCTGGAGAGTATGAGAGTGTGTGAGTAGAGCAACCCTAGCAAGCAAGCGCGGAGGCTCTGGCCTATATATACGTAGTGAGCAACCCTAGCAAGCAAGCAACCCCTATCTTCATCAACTCGTACAAGACCGAGAAATTTCATTACTACAATGCCCTCTCCCTCGCGGACTGAGCTCTGGTGCCTTAACTGCACCTGCCTTTGGCTGCATGATAGGAGGGCCAACCACCTGTTGGGCCCACCTGTCATGGACGCAAAGGCAGGAGCAGTAAGTTGAAGCTTTTGCTACCCCTCCCGCATGAGGTGGACGGACATGCAGCAGTGCATTTGATACTGTAGAAGTAGGAGTAATCATTATTGTTCGTCTTCTCGAAGAGGCGAAGAGCCAAGCACAACCCGAACGTGGCAGTTGCGAACACTTGCGTGGTGCGGTTCCTTGGAGTACTAGCCAGGCTCTTGCATGAGACAAAATTGCTATTGTTTAACAACTAAACTCCATTATCCATTGGTTTATACTCATTCTGCATAGGTCCACGCGCTTAGCACCGTTTCCTCCTGGGGTCACCAATGTTTATTTGCTAATTAATAGCATTGCATGCAATGAACTAGCCATTGCAAGTCATTAAAAGCATGCACACCTCTCATCTCTTATTGTTTGATAAGTTAAGAAACAAGAAACAAGGTAGAAGTTAATGCACCGCGCCTAAGTGTTTTGGGACTATTTGGTTTTCGTAAGGCTGGTCATAGTGGGGAGTAACTTAGACTAGTGTCATGCATATGACACTAGCCTAAATTACCACCTTCATAATGCAAAGTAACATAATAGTAGTATTTTAGATGGCTTCATTTATTAGCTTGTAGACTCATCTTATCTTGAAAAGCGCTATGTTACAGTAACATATTATGTTACCACCTCTCATTAATTACTTGCCACATAAGCAAAAAATTCTTGGAGTGCGCTATGTTACTAGCTAAGTTACTCCCACTATGGCTAGCCTAAGATGACTTAAACACCTAGACGGAGGGAGTAGTATAGCCCTGTAAACCGGAAAGGAGTATTTGCCTTTCTAGAGATTTCAACAAGTGACTAGACTACACCGTGTGCAGTACTCCCTCCCTTCCGGTTTATAGGGCTCAAATCTCAAATCTCATGAACCAAGGCATTTTGCGATTGGAGGAATGTATCTCGTACTTTACAAAACTACCCTAATTAAAATCATGCATTAATTACGTAGTTCTCTCGTTTTCCTCTCCGCCTTGGTCGCGATGCACAATATTGAGCACTCCTATATGACTAGCCGCTCTATCTACATGCAGGACATTTCAAAGCATCCGTGCCCGCGTGCCATCCACCAAATCACAGCGAGGTGCTACAGTCGAGACTCACCTGTAACCCCGGTGTGCCGTCATGACCCTTCATATCACAAAACCCACACCTTTACCAGCAGTGGTAAGGTGGCCTCCAAGTTGGACTGGACGAAGCAACCATCATTTCACTGGAACGCTCGTTCAAGCCCTTTCTTCCCTTTCTTGAAGAAAACCTCACTCCAGGCTACTCACTTCTGCCATTTTTCTTCTGTACCGACGAAGGAAAGGTGGGCGAATCAGTTATGCTGCTATATTTTCATTCCAAGAATCTTCTTTTTGCGAAGCACCGACCGATTCTCACATCCTATTCTTTTCCCATTTTCATTGCGATTGTGGTTTCCTTTCGATTGCTTTTTGTTTGTCGGTTCATTGATGGATCCTGGAGTACTAGGCAAAGAGTTGCCGACGTACAACCCACTGGAGACAGCGATCTCCAAGAAGCGAGTACCGACCAACGAGTTGACCATGTTGGCGGGCCAACCCATGGAGACGAAGAACTCCAAGAAACAAGCATTGGCCGAAGAGTTGAGGACGTTGGCGGACGAACTCCTCAAAGGAAGTTGGAAGAACGGCAAGGGCCCCACCGTGCGTACCCCAGGAACTCTGATTGCCACCTATGTGAGGCTCAAGACTGAGTTTGAGGAGATAGTCGCCGTTGAGAAGCAGTATTCCCCTAGAAAGGTGATGGCCCCCATCGAGGACGAGGAGATGGCCCCCGGAGGGATGAGATCCCCCGGTGAGCTGCACAAGGTAAAAAATAATGGCTTATTACCATAGTTGTGGTTTTTGATTATTTACAATGTGCTTGCTAATATGTTAGGGTTGTGCAGGTGCCGGTGGACGTCCTTGATGATTCCGATGTCGTGGCCCGTCCTGTTGGCATCGCCCTGGAGATCGATTCTGATGCCGCCGTCCATCCTGTGGACATCGCCCCAGAGATCGATTCCGATGTCGCGGTCAGTCCTGCGGACATCGCCCCAGAAATCGATTCCCATGCCGCTGTCTGTGCTGTGGTCATTGCTCGAGAGATCGATGACAAGAAATAGTTGGTCGGGCTAATCCTTCAGGGTAGTTTGCATTGCCCTGTGTTTAATTACCAGAACGATGCGTGTTATCAAACCATCTTAGGGCTAGTGCACTGTCTTGTGTGGGCGGATCTTGCTACTTTTGTTTGATAGTGAATCATGCGATGAATCATGCGAACCCTCTCCGAGTTATGGAAACAGATGTATCCTCACCAGCTTTTGATGTAATATATGGCATGATTAGATGTAAGTTTGAACTGTTTATCATATCAGCAGGGCTTGTTTGATGATTCTTGGTGTTAGTAGGCTAGCTACTGTGCGAGCTATAGTACTTGCAAAACATTCACCGTAGAGAAACGTTGGGGCTGATGAGCTCGTGGTACGCTTATACTTATCCCTCGTCGATCGACCAATAGCCCTAGCTCCTAAAATTGTAGGCTTAGCGATCGATGACCTTGGCGGGCTAGTTTGGCCTAGTGGGTTTCAGTGATATGATGTGCAACACAAAATCATAGCAGTGCAGAGTCATACTCCCTCCGTTCCAAAATAGATGACCTAGGCGGGCTAGTTTGCCCTAGTGGGTTTCAGTGATATGACGTGGTACAGTGCCGTCCAGTCTTCGCGTGTGGTAGCAGTATTGTGGGTACAGTAAGTTTTCTTGAAGAAGCGGAATTCAACGAAGTCATGATGGTTCCTTCGTCCGAACAACTTATAGTGGGAAAGGTTGGGCCTGCGATACGACTGGGGTAGACCAGGATAATTTTGTGCATGGCAGGTGGACCAAGATGGTCGACGTCCCACATGTCGGCGAATGAAAGTATTCTTTCCGATATAGTGGACGAGCAACGAGTATTCATTGTTTATTTTTGATGAAAGCTATTGTCTCCACTGTTACGACGGAGGAGTGTGAAACACGGCAGCCCGGTAAACTTGGCATGTGCACCACTCCCTCCTTCCTCATGTAATGCCCATGTTACAACGTTTTCTCACTTTCTCTCTATCTATTTCCTCTCAAATGTTTTTTACCTTTCTTTTTTAAGACACAATTCTTTTTTATGCCTTTTTTTAGAATTATTTTTTTATACCTAGGAGCACGTGTAGAGACGGGCTCTGGCAGAGCCCACTCCTTGACTTTGTCAATGCCTCTCTCTCCTCCACATAAGGAGTACTACTTGCTATGCATGCATGCGGCGGGCAGCTGGCGTCTTAAGGGGCCAGGGCGGTGAGAGCGGGCTCCGGAAGCGGTCCGGACTCTAGCATAATTTTGGTTTTTACAGTATTTCTTTCTCAATTGACAGGTCGGCCCGCGTAGATAGATAAAGAACACGAGCTGATGAGGCGCATGCGGACTGTTTGACTGGTCAACCAGACAAATACGGAGCTATACGCTGAGCCAGTGACCGTATAATCACCATATCTCGTATACAATGATCAAAGTGAGCTATCAAGACAAGTTTGATGACCGCCAATGCATTTTACTCAGTAATAAATGACCAGGATTGAAGGGGAATCCAAATTTGCTTCGGCTTCTGTGCTTGATCTCTTGACAAACCAATGCACTATACGGTTGTCCGACCACTCCACCCCAGAGCTCTCACCAAGCGTCGTTCATGCCACCGCGCCGCACACTAACCGGTAAGCAGCGATGGCATCCCGACGCGCCGAGTTCCTCGCCGCCCACGACCGCACACAAAATGGTAGGGAAGCGATGGAATCCCGCTGTGCCGAGTTCATCGCCGCTCGCAACCTCACAACTATGTGGGAGGAATTTGAAGATGCCAAGGCCGAATGGGCGGTAGAGCAAGAGGCGACCAAAGCCACACAGAGGGAGCGGAAAAGTCAGAAAGCACTCAAGAAAAGAGAGGCCCGCCGCCGCAAGAAATAAAAGGACGCACGCGCTACTGCAGAGAGGTCGGCGGAGATCCAAGCACGGTGGGGTGTCGCCGACTAAGCCGGGAAGGAGAACGACAATGTCTGGCCAGCATGTGAGAAGTAGTAGTACTAGTAGTTAGTGTGTGTGTGTGTGTGTGTGTGTGTTTGAGTACGAGCATGTACCAGTACTACTAGTTACTACTGTAGTTTTTAGAGCAAATTACCAGTACATTGGCCTAGACTAAATGGAAAAATTCCTATCCTAAGCATCAAATGGCATCTCTTTCTCTATAGGAATTGGGATGCATGTCATCTCACTTCCTATGATTTTCATATTCCTATCCTATGAACGAAAGGAGGCCTCTGTTGGAGTAACTACTGTAGCTAGCAGTACTGCTGGTACAATAGTTTTCTTCAAGAAGCAGAATTCAACGAAGTCATGATGGTTCCTTCGTCCAAGAAACTTCAAAGTGGGAAGTGGGCCTGTGATTTTACGGCTCATTAGTCATTGTTACTGCGGCGCGACAACCTGGGTGACTCCCTTGGAGTTCTGCTTGCATGGCAAGTGGACCAGGATGGTCGACGTCCCACATGTTGGCGAACAGAAGTATTCTTTCCGATATCGAGGAGCAAGGAAACTGCGTGGTATAGTATCACTGCTGATTGGTTCGCAAAAAATAGTATCACTTCCGATTTATAATTATTTTTTATTTCTGATGAATGCTAGCGTTTCAACTCTTACGACGAAGGGTGCCAAACACGGCACGTGCTGGATGTCCCACACGTCAGCGAAAGGAGTGGGACATGAACAACGTGGTAGAGCCCAGCGTAAAAAAACAGCGTGGTAGAGCGTCTCCACTTCTTCCACTTCTGGGTCGGAGACCACACGTAGTAGTACTTAGTGGTATGAATGATACAAAGTGCGACCTGGAGACAAAGACACATCTAGTTGGAAGGTCTCGGGGCATACACGTAAACAAATATAAAAGTTAATATGTGCCTCCAACTAATATAGTAGTAGTAGAGTACTTAGGCACATACTCCATAACATCACCGTGCATTGCACGTACAACATTTAGTGGTAGTACGTAGTAAGAGACAAATGCCGCCCAAGAGTTCCCTTCTCGACCTACTTTTGGGTGTTTGGTAGAGTGTATGGAGGGTGCATGAGTCCACACTAGTTTAGCACAAATACACTAGAAGCATGCATGAAGAGGGGTGTTGAGTTGAGCATGCATGAAGAGGGAAAAACTATGCTGAGACGAGAATGCAACGAAACACACCCTATATGCCACGCATGTTCATACCATTTGTGCCTTTCTACTTCACTTACTGCGCTACATTACTCAGGTTCGTACGTCCACTCCTGGGTACATGTTCGTCTCGTAGTTCCAGTCCCAAGTGTTCTTCATATAGATGGAACTATCCTTGCATAACACGTGCACCTTGATGCTAGATGTCTCGCGTGTTGGCAAAAGGATGAACAAAGCTCATGTAAAAAAATAGAGTGGAAGAACATAGATTCTGGACGACCGAGAAGGAGCAAGGAACCTCGTGGTGGAGCGTCTGCACTCATAATATTTGATATTATTCATCGATATAAAATTAACCAATCATCTCCACAGTGGACTGGAAGAGTATGAAACACGGCAGCCCAGTGTAGTATCATACTAGTACATGACTAACCCACGCTATCACCATATTTCTTGGCTTCCGTGCGACACCTATCTCTAGTAATCCAATAGCCTGTATCGCTTCTCCCTCCTCGTCTCTATCAAAGTGCGGCGAGCTGGCATTTCTGCCGTCTATTGAGGTCGGTTAACTATCACATGTTAGCGACATGCCAAGAGCATTCTAAAAAAAATTCCTTTCACATTCCGTTTTCAAAAAGAAAAAAAATCCTTTCACGTACGAATTTGCCTGTATGCTTTGAGCAACTTGCATGTCCTATACTGCTCCTGTTTGATACTCTAACTTAGCTAGAGGTTAGACTAACTCATGACTAACCCTGAACTAACTGTAGCCAAAGAGGTGTTTTGGTGACAGGGTTAGATTGACAATAAATGCACTTCATGGAGAGAGAAAAGTGATTTTTCAGTGGTCCCAATGAGAACTATCTCCAGTTAGCACCTCTTGGGTGGGATAGTTTTTTTTTGGTGGGTTCGGTGCAACTTGCTCCAATTTAAACCCTCCTGCTTGGATAGTTTAGGGCTATTTGAGCCCCAACTAGCTCAAACTAACTCTCACCCATGGATCCAAATAGGGCCTATGGCCAGTCTCGACGCGGAGCAGTCGCGTGCATCGGGAAGCGGCGCTCTCTCGGCCGTCGCGCCACTTCAAAGCCGGCGCCAGTGAGAGGTCGCCTCCGTTCTGGCCAGGCATTAATGCGGCACTGACGCTCCAGGGGGACGCTGACCGTTTCACGCGGGAAGTGCGCGCTGGCAAGGGAGTATAGGTTTTGAACCGTTTCAGGTGTAGTACTGGTAGTTTGCAAAACTACTCAATTATTGAACTCAGTTTCCTAAGAAATTGTGGTAAAAAACGTTACTCCACAGCCCGCTTCCCTTCTCCTTCCTCTTCCACCGCCCGCGCACGTCCGCGGGAAGCGACCGCTAGCACAAAAAGATGCATGCATGACCACTAAAATTTCCATATTAAAGCGCCGCTCCGGCGGGAGTATGGCGTATGTTGTTACCTTCGGCCGGCCCATGGCTACCGGGTGACGATGACCAGAGAAGAGGCGGCGGGATGGGAATGAATGCAGCTACTGTTTGGGTTTGCCTTCCGTCTTAAATAAATGCGCAGCATCACGTGTACCCGCGGGTGCACAAATTGTAACATACGTGTCTGCTTAAGTGGGCATCACGTAACTGGTGTGTGTGTGAGAGAGATTCTGAGAGACAGAGTGCGTGCGTGCGACTCTACTCTTCGGACATGTACTCAACCTTTTGCATCGGGATATAAGTATAATGGTATTTACTTTAGCTAGTGATTTACGTGGCCATGTTAACGTGGTTGTGTCAAAAAAATGTCACTTCCTGCTCATGATTTGCGTTATATAATTACAAGCAAGATTCTCGTGCATTGCACGGAACATCAGTATGCATTTTTTTACAGAACACCTGTTGTGATTGACCCATGCAGGAGTAATCCCATGTGTAAAAACTAGTGATATCTCAAGAATTTTATCGGAAAACTGGTATCTCGAGAATGTCATCGAAAAAAATGAAAGATGAGATATAAGGCGAGGAGGAGTGGAGCGTGGTGGTGACTGGTGGTCGGAATGGGTGGAGGCATGGGGATGGACGGCGCCGGCAGGCGGCAGCGGCCACCATGCATGCTAGATTGTTCCAGAGACTTATTCCTTTTTTAATTGCTGAGCAATGAGGTTGCGAGAGATAATGATATGGAGAGAGGTGCCGGTACCTTTTGTAAAATTATCATAGTTTGCTTTCTATCCTCAGATATAGATCATACGGTCTGTATTACAAGATGGCAGGCACACCATCACCACCAACTCGTTTTTTTATAAGGGTACATATGATAAGTTTGCTGACTACTAAAGTAAAGTGGAATTTGTCCATGTTATGCAAGTAAATAAAGGTGATTGTTTATCATACGGGTAAGGTTGGATGAAGGGTGGTAGGAACAAATGCTCCGCCTAGAGCATGTGTGTGTGAGATGGAGTCTTAGTGTGTGTGTGTGAGAGAGAGAGAGGAGAGAGAGAGAGA